>NW_028249741.1:0-54190 GCF_964263255.1 Lissotriton vulgaris
AGAAGAAACAGCAGGTCTGGGAGCACACCGCTGACCTATCAAGCAAGGGTCGCCCCTGGCATTCTGGGTAATGCAGTCTCTGGTAGTTTGCCTCGTAAAGTGTTTACGAGTGTTTCGCCAAGGTTGGCGCAAATGTGCTGATCCCTAGACACCGGTGTTTCAGGTTCATTAACCTTCGTCAGTAGAGATTACAGACTAGTTTTAGGGGTTTGCTGAATAGGTTGCCGAAATCGTCTCAGGTATGGTACAGCTCACTGGCGCGCAGGGCATCAACCACGAGCTCCTCAGCTCCATGACTCACGGGAGTCCATTTGAAGAAACAGCAGGTCTGGGAGCACACCGCTGACCTATCAAGCAAGGGTCGCCCCTGGCATTCTGGGTAATGCAGTCTCTGGTAGTTTGCCTCGTAGAAGTGTTAAGGAGTGTTTCGCCAAGGTTGGCGCAAATGTGCTGATCTCTAGACACCGGTTTTTCAGGTTCATTAACCTTCGTCAGTAGAGATTACAGACTAGTTTGAGGGGTTTGCTGAATAGGTTGCCGAAATCGTCTCAGGTCTGGTACCGCTCACTGGCGCGCAGGGCATCAACCACGAGCTCATCAGCTCCATGACTCACGGGAGTCCATTTGAAGAAACAGCAGGTTTGGGAGCACACCGCTGACCTATCAAGCAAGGGTCGCCCCTGGCATTCTGGGTAATGCAGTCTCTGGTAGTTTGCCTCGTAGAAGTGTTAACGAGTGTTTCGCCAAGGTTGGCGCAAATGTGCTGATCTCTAGACACCGGTGTTTCAGGTTCATTAACCTTCGTCAGTAGAGATTACAGACTAGTTTTAGGGGTTTGCTGAATAGGTTGCCGAAATCGTCTCAGGTATGGTACCGCTCACTGGCGCGCAGGGCATCAACCACGAGCTCGTCAGCTCCATGACTCACGGGAGTCCATTTGAAGAATCAGCAGGTCTGGGAGCACACCGCTGACCTATCAAGCAAGGGTCGCCCCTGGCATTCTGGGAAATGCAGTCTCTGGTAGTTTGCCTCGTAGAAGTGTTAACGAGTGTTTCGCCAAGGTTGGCGCAAATGTGCTGATCTCTAGACACCGGTGTTTCAGGTTCATTAACCTTCGTCAGTAGAGATTACAGACTAGTTTTAGGGGTTTGCTGAATAGGTTGCCGAACTCGTCTCAGGTCTGGTACCGCTCACTGGCGCGCAGGGCATCAACCACGAGCTCGTCAGCTCCATGACTCACGGGAGTCCATTTGAAGAAACGGCAGGTCTGGGAGCACACCGCTGACCTATCAAGCAAGGGTCTCCCCTGGCATTCTGGGTAATGCAGTCTCTGGTAGTTTGCCTCGTAGAAGTGTTAACTTCTACGAGGCAAACTACCAGAGACTGTATTACCCAGAATGCCAGGGGCGACCCTTGCTTGATAGGTCAGCGGTGTGCTCCCAGACCTGCTGTCCCTGGCATTCTGGGTAATGCAGTCTCTGGTAGTTTGCCTCGTAGAAGTGTTAACTTCTACGAGGCAAACTACCAGAGACTGCATTACCCAGAATGCCAGGGGCGACCCTTGCTTGATAGGTCAGCGGTGTGCTCCCAGACCTGCTGTTTCTTCAAATGGACTCCCGTGAGCCATGGAGCTGACGAGCTCGTGGTTGATGCCCTGCGCGCCAGTGAGCGGTACCAGACCTGAGAAGATTTTGGCAACCTATTCAGCAAACCCCTAAAACTAGTCTGTAATCTCTACTGCCGAAGGTTAATGAACCTGAGACACCGGTGTCTAGAGATCAGCACATTTGCGCCAACCTTGGCGAAACACTCGTTAACACTTCTACGAGGCAAACTACCAGAGACTGCATTACCCAGAATGCCAGGGGCGACCCTTGCTTGATAGGTCAGCGGTGTGCTCCCAGACCTGCTGTTTCTTCAAATGGACTCCCGTGAGTCATGGAGCTGACGAGCTCGTGGTCGATGCCCTGCGCGCCAGTGAGCGGTACCAGACCTGAGACGATTTCGGCAACCTATTCAGCAAACCCCTAAAACTAGTCTGTAATCTCTACTGACGAAGGTTAATGAACCTGAAACACCGGTGTCTAGAGATCAGCACATTTGCGCCAACCTTGGCGAAACACTCGTTAACACTTCTACGAGGCAAACTACCAGAGACTGCATTACCCAGAATGCCAGGGGCGACCCTTGCTTGATAGGTCAGCGGTGTGCTCCCAGACCTGCTGTTTCTTCAAATGGACTCCCGTGAGTCATGGAGCTGACGAGCTCGTGGTTGATGCCCTGCCCGCCAGTGAGCGGTACCAGACCTGAGACGATTTTGGCAACCTATGCAGCAAACCCCTAAAACTAGTCTGTAATCACTACTGACGAAGGTTAATGAACCTGAAACACCGGTGTCTAGAGATCAGCACATTTGTTCCAACCTTGGCGAAACACTCGTTAACACTTCTACGAGGCAAACTACCAGAGACTGCATTACCCAGAATCCCAGGGGCGACCCTTGCTTGATAGGTCAGCGGTGTGCTCCCAGACCTGCTGTTTCTTCAAATGGACTCCCGTGAGTCATGGAGCTGACGAGCTCGTGGTTGATGCCCTGCGCGCCAGTGAGCGGTACCATAACTGAGACGATTTCGGCAACCTATTCAGCAAACCCCTAAAACTAGTCTGTAATCTCTACTGACGAAGGTTAATGAACCTGAAATACCGGTGTCTAGAGATCAGCACATTTGCGCCAACTTCGGCGAAACACTCGTTAACACTTCTACGAGGCAAACTACCAGAGACTGCATTACCCAGAATGCCAGGTGCGACCCGTGCTTGATAGGTCAGCGGTGTGCTCCCAGACCTGCTGTTTCTTCAAATGGACTCCCGTGAGTCATGGAGCTGACGAGCTCGTGGTTGATGCCCTGCGCGCCAGTGAGCGGTACCAGACCTGAGACAATTTCGGCAACCTATTCAGAAAACCCCTAAAACTAGTCTGTAATCTCTACTGACGAAGGTTCATGAACCTGAAACACCGGTGTCTAGAGATCAGCACATTTGCGCCAACCTTGGCGAAACACTCGTTAACACTTCTACGAGGCAAACTACCAGAGACTACATTACCCAGAATGCCAGGGGCGACCCTTGCTTGATAGGTCAGCGGTGTGCTCCCAGACCTGCTGTTTCTTCAAATGGACTCCCGTGAGTCATGGAGCTGACGAGCTCGTGGTTGATGCCCTGCGCGCCAGTGAGCGGTACCAGACCTGAGACGATTTTGGCAACCTATTCAGCAAACCCCTAAAACTAGTCTGTAATCTCTACTGACGAAGGTTAATGAACCTGAAACACCGGTGTCTAGAGATCAGCACATTTGCGCCAACCTTGGCGAAACACTCGTTAACACTTCTACGAGGCAAACTACCAGAGACTGCATTACCCAGAATGCCAGGGGCGACCCTTGCTTGATAGGTCAGCGGTGTGCTCCCAGACCTGCTGTTTCTTCAAATGGACTCCCGTGAGTCATGGAGCTGACGAGCTCGCGGTTGATGCCCTGACCGCCAGTGAGCGGTACCAGACCTGAGACGATTTCGGCAACCTATTCAGCAAACCCCTAAAACTAGTCTGTAATCTCTACTGACGAAGGTTAATGAACCTGAAACACCGGTGTCTAGAGATCAGCACATTTGCGCCAACCTTGGCGAA
This sequence comes from Lissotriton vulgaris, assembly GCF_964263255.1. NCBI lineage: Eukaryota > Metazoa > Chordata > Amphibia > Caudata > Salamandridae > Lissotriton > Lissotriton vulgaris. Next base: position 3,685 of record NW_028249741.1, read on the forward strand.
ACCCTCGTTAACACTTCTACGAGGCAAACTACCAGAGACTGCATTACCCAGAATGCCAGGGGCGACCCTTGCTTGATAGGTCAGCGGTGTGCTCCCAGACCTGCTGTTTCTTCAAATGGACTCCCGTGAGTCATTGAGCTGACGAGCTTGTGGTTGATGCCCTGCGCGCCAGTGAGCGGTACCAGACCTGAGACGATTTCGGCAACCTATTCAGCAAACCCCTAAAACTAGTCTGTAATCTCTACTGACGAAGGTTAATGAACCTGAAACACCAGTGTCTAGAGATCAGCACATTTGCGCCAACCTTGGCGAAATACTCGTTAACACTTCTACGAGGCAAACTACCAGAGACTGCATTACCCAGAATGCCAGGGGCGACCCTTGCTTGATAGGTCAGCGGTGTGCTCCCAGACCTGCTGTTTCTTCGAATGGACTCCCGTGAGTCATGGAGCTGACGAGCTCGTGGTTGATACCCTGCGCACCAATGAGCGGTACCAGACCTGAGACGATTTCGGCAACCTATTCAGCAAACCCCTTAAACTAGTCTGTAATCTCTACTGACGAAGGTTAATGAACCTGAAACACCGGTGTCTAGAGATCAGCACATTTGCGCCAACCTTGGCGAAACACTCGTTAACACTTCTACGAGGCAACCTACCCGAGACTGCATTACCCAGAATGCCAGGGGTGACCCTTGCTTGATAGGTCAGCGGTGTGCTCCCAGACCTGCTGTTTCTTCAAATGGACTCCCGTGAGTCATGGAGCTGACGAGCTCGTGGTTGATGCCCTGCGCGCCAGTGAGCGGTACCAGACCTGAGACGATTTCGGCAACCTATTCAGCAAACCCCTAAAACTAGTTTGTAATCTCTACTGACTAAGGTTAATGAACCTGAAACACCGGTGTCTAGAGATCAGCACATTTGCGCCAACCTTGGCGAAACACTCGTTAACACTTCTACGAGGGAAACTACCAGAGACTGCATTACCCAGAATGCCAGGGGCGACCCTTGCTTGATAGGTCAGCGGTGTGCTCCCAGACCTGCTGTTTCTTCAAATGGACTCCCGTGAGTCATGGAGCTGACGAGCTCGTGGTTGATGCCCTGCGTGCCTGTGAGCTGTACCAGACCTGAGACGATTTCGGCAACCTATTCAGCAAACCCCTATAACTAGTCTGTAATCTCTACTGACGAAGGTTAATGAACCTGAAACACCGGTGTCTAGAGATCAGCACATTTGCGCCAACCTTGGCGAAACACTCGTTAACACTTCTACGAGGCAAACTACCAGAGACTGCATTACCCAGAATGCCAGGGGCGACCCTTGCTTGATAGGTCAGCGGTGTGCTCCCAGACCTGCTGTTTCTTCAAATGGACTCCCGTGAGTCATGGAGCTGACGAGCTCGTGGTTGATGCCCTGCGCGCCAGTGAGCGGTACCATACCTGAGACGATTTCGGCAACCTATTCAGCAAACCCCTAAAACTAGTCTGTAATCTCTACTGACGAAGGTTAATGAACCTGAAACACCGGTGTCTAGAGATCAGCACATTTGCGCCAACCTTGGCGAAACACTCGTTAACACTTCTACGAGGCAAACTACCAGAGACTGCATTACCCAGAATGCCAGGGGCGACCCTTGCTTGATAGGTCAGCGGTGTGCTCCCAGACCTGCTGTTTCTTCAAATGGACTCCCGTGAGTCATGGAGCTGACGAGCTCGTGGTTGATGCCCTGCGCGCCAGTGAGCGGTACCAGACCTGAGACGATTTTGGCAACCTATTCAGCAAACCCCTAAAACTAGTCTGTAATCTCTACTGACGAAGGTTAATGAACCTGAAACACCGGTGTCTAGAGATCAGCACATTTGCGCCAACCTTGGCGAAACACTCGTTAACACTTCTACGAGGCAAACTACCAGAGACTGCATTACCCAGAATGCCAGGGGCGACCCTTGCTTGATAGGTCAGCGGTGTGCTCCCAGACCTGCTGTTTCTTCAAATGGACTCCCGTGAGTCATTGAGCTGACGAGCTTGTGGTTGATGCCCTGCGCGCCAGTGAGCGGTACCAGACCTGAGACGATTTTGGCAACCTATTCAGCAAACCCCTAAAACTAGTCTGTAATCTCTACTGACGAAGGTTAATGAACCTGAAACACCAGTGTCTAGAGATCAGCACATTTGCGCCAACCTTGGCGAAACACTCGTTAACACTTCTACGAGGCAAACTACCAGAGACTGCATTACCCAGAATGCCAGGGGGGACCCTTGCTTGATAGGTCAGCGGTGTGCTCCCAGACCTGCTGTTTCTTCAAATGGACTCCCGTGAGTCATGGAGCTGACGAGCTCGTGGTTGATAGCCTGCGCACCAGTGAGCGGTACCAGACCTGAGACGATTTCGGCAACCTATTCAGCAAACCCCTTAAACTAGTCTGTAATCTCTAATGACGAAGGTTAATGAACCTGAAACACCGGTGTCTAGAGATCAGCACATTTGCGCCAACCTTGGCGAAACACTCGTTAACACTTCTACGAGGCAACCTACCAGAGACTGCATTACCCAGAATGCCAGGGGTGACCCTTGCTTAATAGGTCAGCGGTGTGCTCCCAGACCTGCTGTTTCTTCAAATGGACTCCCGTGAGTCATGGAGCTGACGAGCTCGTGGTTGATGCCCTGCGCGCCAGTGAGCGGTACCAGACCTGAGACGATTTTGGCAACCTATTCAGCAAACCCCTAAAACTAGTCTGTAATCACTACTGACGAAGGTTAATGAACCTGAAACACCGGTGTCTAGAGATCAGCACATTTGTGCCAACCTTGGCGAAACACTCGTTAACACTTCTACGAGGCAAACTACCAGAGACTGCACTACCCAGAATGCCAGGGGCGACCCTTGCTTGATAGGTCAGCGGTGTGCTCCCAGACCTGCTGTTTCTTCAAATGGACTCCCGTGAGTCATGGAGCTGACGAGCTCGTGGTTGATGCCCTGCGCGCCAGTGAGCGGTACCATACCTGAGACGATTTCGGCAACCTATTCAGCAAACCCCTAAAACTAGTCTGTAATCTCTACTGACGAAGGTTAATGAACCTGAAACACCGGTGTCTAGAGATCAGCACATTTGCGCCAACCTTGGCGAAACACTCGTTAACACTTCTACGAGGCAAACTACCAGAGACTGCATTACCCAGAATGCCAGGGGCGACCCTTGCTTGATAGGTCAGCGGTGTGCTCCCAGACCTGCTGTTTCTTCAAATGGACTCCCGTGAGTCATGGAGCTGACGAGCTCGTGGTTGATGCCCTGCGCGCCAGTGAGCGGTACCAGACCTGAGACGATTTTGGCAACCTATTCAGCAAACCCCTAAAACTAGTCTGTAATCTCTACTGACGAAGGTTAATGAACCTGAAACACCGGTGTCTAGAGATCAGCACATTTGCGCCAACCTTGGCGAAACACTCGTTAACACTTCTACGAGGCAAACTACCAGAGACTGCATTACCCAGAATGCCAGGGGCGACCCTTGCTTGATAGGTCAGCGGTGTGCTCCCAGACCTGCTGTTTCTTCAAATGGACTCCCGTGAGTCATGGAGCTGACGAGCTCGTGGTTGATGCCCTGCGCGCCAGTGAGCGGTACCATAACTGAGACGATTTCGGCAACCTATTCAGCAAACCCCTAAAACTAGTCTGTAATCTCTACTGACGAAGGTTAATGAACCTGAAATACCGGTGTCTAGAGATCAGCACATTTGCGCCAACTTCGGCGAAACACTCGTTAACACTTCTACGAGGCAAACTACCAGAGACTGCATTACCCAGAATGCCAGGTGCGACCCGTGCTTGATAGGTCAGCGGTGTGCTCCCAGACCTGCTGTTTCTTCAAATGGACTCCCGTGAGTCATGGAGCTGACGAGCTCGTGGTTGATGCCCTGCGCGCCAGTGAGCGGTACCAGACCTGAGACAATTTCGGCAACCTATTCAGAAAACCCCTAAAACTAGTCTGTAATCTCTACTGACGAAGGTTCATGAACCTGAAACACCGGTGTCTAGAGATCAGCACATTTGCGCCAACCTTGGCGAAACACTCGTTAACACTTCTACGAGGCAAACTACCAGAGACTAAATTACCCAGAATGCCAGGGGCGACCCTTGCTTGATAGGTCAGCGGTGTGCTCCCAGACCTGCTGTTTCTTCAAATGGACTCCCGTGAGTCATGGAGCTGACGAGCTCGTGGTTGATGCCCTGCGCGCCAGTGAGCGGTACCAGACCTGAGACGATTTTGGCAACCTATTCAGCAAACCCCTAAAACTAGTCTGTAATCTCTACTGACGAAGGTTAATGAACCTGAAACACCGGTGTCTAGAGATCAGCACATTTGCGCCAACCTTGGCGAAACACTCGTTAACACTTCTACGAGGCAAACTACCAGAGACTGCATTACCCAGAATGCCAGGGGCGACCCTTGCTTGATAGGTCAACGGTGTGCTCCCAGACCTGCTGTTTCTTCAAATGGACTCCCGTGAGTCATGGAGCTGACGAGCTCGCGGTTGATGCCCTGACCGCCAGTGAGCGGTACCAGACCTGAGACGATTTCGGCAACCTATTCAGCAAACCCCTAAAACTAGTCTGTAATCTCTACTGACGAAGGTTAATGAACCTGAAACACCGGTGTCTAGAGATCAGCACATTTGCGCCAACCTTGGCGAAACCCTCGTTAACACTTCTACGAGGCAAACTACCAGAGACTGCATTACCCAGAATGCCAGGGGCGACCCTTGCTTGATAGGTCAGCGGTGTGCTCCCAGACCTGCTGTTTCTTCAAATGGACTCCCGTGAGTCATTGAGCTGACGAGCTTGTGGTTGATGCCCTGCGCGCCAGTGAGCGGTACCAGACCTGAGACGATTTCGGCAACCTATTCAGCAAACCCCTAAAACTAGTCTGTAATCTCTACTGACGAAGGTTAATGAACCTGAAACACCAGTGTCTAGAGATCAGCACATTTGCGCCAACCTTGGCGAAATACTCGTTAACACTTCTACGAGGCAAACTACCAGAGACTGCATTACCCAGAATGCCAGGGGCGACCCTTGCTTGATAGGTCAGCGGTGTGCTCCCAGACCTGCTGTTTCTTCAAATGGACTCCCGTGAGTCATGGAGCTGACGAGCTCGTGGTTGATACCCTGCGCACCAATGAGCGGTACCAGACCTGAGACGATTTCGGCAACCTATTCAGCAAACCCCTTAAACTAGTCTGTAATCTCTACTGACGAAGGTTAATGAACCTGAAACACCGGTGTCTAGAGATCAGCACATTTGCGCCAACCTTGGCGAAACACTCGTTAACACTTCTACGAGGCAACCTACCCGAGACTGCATTACCCAGAATGCCAGGGGTGACCCTTGCTTGATAGGTCAGCGGTGTGCTCCCAGACCTGCTGTTTCTTCAAATGGACTCCCGTGAGTCATGGAGCTGACGAGCTCGTGGTTGATGCCCTGCGCGCCAGTGAGCGGTACCAGACCTGAGACCATTTCGGCAACCTATTCAGCAAACCCCTAAAACTAGTTTGTAATCTCTACTGACTAAGGTTAATGAACCTGAAACACCGGTGTCTAGAGATCAGCACATTTGCGCCAACCTTGGCGAAACACTCGTTAACACTTCTACGAGGGAAACTACCAGAGACTGCATTACCCAGAATGCCAGGGGCGACCCTTGCTTGATAGGTCAGCGGTGTGCTCCCAGACCTGCTGTTTCTTCAAATGGACTCCCGTGAGTCATTGAGCTGACGAGCTTGTGGTTGATGCCCTGCGCGCCAGTGAGCGGTACCAGACCTGAGACGATTTCGGCAACCTATTCAGCAAACCCCTAAAACTAGTCTGTAATCTCTACTGACGAAGGTTAATGAACCTGAAACACCAGTGTCTAGAGATCAGCACATTTGCGCCAACCTTGGCGAAATACTCGTTAACACTTCTACGAGGCAAACTACCAGAGACTGCATTACCCAGAATGCCAGGGGCGACCCTTGCTTGATAGGTCAGCGGTGTGCTCCCAGACCTGCTGTTTCTTCAAATGGACTCCCGTGAGTCATGGAGCTGACGAGCTCGTGGTTGATACCCTGCGCACCAATGAGCGGTACCAGACCTGAGACGATTTCGGCAACCTATTCAGCAAACCCCTTAAACTAGTCTGTAATCTCTACTGACGAAGGTTAATGAACCTGAAACACCGGTGTCTAGAGATCAGCACATTTGCGCCAACCTTGGCGAAACACTCGTTAACACTTCTACGAGGCAACCCACCCGAGACTGCATTACCCAGAATGCCAGGGGTGACCCTTGCTTGATAGGTCAGCGGTGTGCTCCCAGACCTGCTGTTTCTTCAAATGGACTCCCGTGAGTCATGGAGCTGACGAGCTCGTGGTTGATGCCCTGCACGCCAGTGAGCGGTACCAGACCTGAGACCATTTCGGCAACCTATTCAGCAAACCCCTAAAACTAGTTTGTAATCTCTACTGACTAAGGTTAATGAACCTGAAACACCGGTGTCTAGAGATCAGCACATTTGCGCCAACCTTGGCGAAACACTCGTTAACACTTCTACGAGGGAAACTACCAGAGACTGCATTACCCAGAATGCCAGGGGCGACCCTTGCTTGATAGGTCAGCGGTGTGCTCCCAGACCTGCTGTTTCTTCAAATGGACTCCCGTGAGTCATGGAGCTGACGAGCTCGTGGTTGATGCCCTGCGTGCCTGTGAGCTGTACCAGACCTGAGACGATTTCGGCAACCTATTCAGCAAACCCCTATAACTAGTCTGTAATCTCTACTGACGAAGGTTAATGAACCTGAAACACCGGTGTCTAGAGATCAGCACATTTGCGCCAACCTTGGTGAAACACTCGTTAACACTTCTACGAGGCAAACTACCAGAGACTGCATTACCCAGAATGCCAGGGGCGACCCTTGCTTGATAGGTCAGCGGTGTGCTCCCAGACCTGCTGTTTCTTCAAATGGACTCCCGTGAGTCATGGAGCTGACGAGCTCGTGGTTGATGCCCTGCGCGCCAGTGAGCGGTACCAGACCTGAGACGATTTTGGCAACCTATTCAGCAAACCCCTAAAACTAGTCTGTAATCACTACTGACGAAGGTTAATGAACCTGAAACACCGGTGTCTAGAGATCAGCACATTTGTGCCAACCTTGGCGAAACACTCGTTAACACTTCTACGAGGCAAACTACCAGAGACTGCACTACCCAGAATGCCAGGGGCGACCCTTGCTTGATAGGTCAGCGGTGTGCTCCCAGACCTGCTGTTTCTTCAAATGGACTCCCGTGAGTCATGGAGCTGACGAGCTCGTGGTTGATGCCCTGCGCGCCAGTGAGCGGTACCATACCTGAGACGATTTCGGCAACCTATTCAGCAAACCCCTAAAACTAGTCTGTAATCTCTACTGACGAAGGTTAATGAACCTGAAACACCGGTGTCTAGAGATCAGCACATTTGCGCCAACCTTGGCGAAACACTCGTTAACACTTCTACGAGGCAAACTACCAGAGACTGCATTACCCAGAATGCCAGGGGCGACCCTTGCTTGATAGGTCAGCGGTGTGCTCCCAGACCTGCTGTTTCTTCAAATGGACTCCCGTGAGTCATGGAGCTGACGAGCTCGTGGTTGATGCCCTGCGCGCCAGTGAGCGGTACCAGACCTGAGACGATTTTGGCAACCTATTCAGCAAACCCCTAAAACTAGTCTGTAATCTCTACTGACGAAGGTTAATGAACCTGAAACACCGGTGTCTAGAGATCAGCACATTTGCGCCAACCTTGGCGAAACACTCGTTAACACTTCTACGAGGCAAACTACCAGAGACTGCATTACCCAGAATGCCAGGGGCGACCCTTGCTTGATAGGTCAGCGGTGTGCTCCCAGACCTGCTGTTTCTTCAAATGGACTCCCGTGAGTCATTGAGCTGACGAGCTTGTGGTTGATGCCCTGCGCGCCAGTGAGCGGTACCAGACCTGAGACGATTTTGGCAACCTATTCAGCAAACCCCTAAAACTAGTCTGTAATCTCTACTGACGAAGGTTAATGAACCTGAAACACCAGTGTCTAGAGATCAGCACATTTGCGCCAACCTTGGCGAAACACTCGTTAACACTTCTACGAGGCAAACTACCAGAGACTGCATTACCCAGAATGCCAGGGGGGACCCTTGCTTGATAGGTCAGCGGTGTGCTCCCAGACCTGCTGTTTCTTCAAATGGACTCCCGTGAGTCATGGAGCTGACGAGCTCGTGGTTGATAGCCTGCGCACCAGTGAGCGGTACCAGACCTGAGACGATTTCGGCAACCTATTCAGCAAACCCCTTAAACTAGTCTGTAATCTCTAATGACGAAGGTTAATGAACCTGAAACACCGGTGTCTAGAGATCAGCACATTTGCGCCAACCTTGGCGAAACACTCGTTAACACTTCTACGAGGCAACCTACCAGAGACTGCATTACCCAGAATGCCAGGGGTGACCCTTGCTTGATAGGTCAGCGGTGTGCTCCCAGACCTGCTGTTTCTTCAAATGGACTCCCGTGAGTCATGGAGCTGACGAGCTCGTGGTTGATGCCCTGCGCGCCAGTGAGCGGTACCAGACCTGAGACGATTTTGGCAACCTATTCAGCAAACCCCTAAAACTAGTCTGTAATCACTACTGACGAAGGTTAATGAACCTGAAACACCGGTGTCTAGAGATCAGCACATTTGTGCCAACCTTGGCGAAACACTCGTTAACACTTCTACGAGGCAAACTACCAGAGACTGCACTACCCAGAATGCCAGGGGCGACCCTTGCTTGATAGGTCAGCGGTGTGCTCCCAGACCTGCTGTTTCTTCAAATGGACTCCCGTGAGTCATGGAGCTGACGAGCTCGTGGTTGATGCCCTGCGCGCCAGTGAGCGGTACCATACCTGAGACGATTTCGGCAACCTATTCAGCAAACCCCTAAAACTAGTCTGTAATCACTACTGACGAAGGTTAATGAACCTGAAACACCGGTGTCTAGAGATCAGCACATTTGCGCCAACCTTGGCGAAACACTCGTTAACACTTCTACGAGGCAAACTACCAGAGACTGCATTACCCAGAATGCCAGGGGCGACCCTTGCTTGATAGGTCAGCGGTGTGCTCCCAGACCTGCTGTTTCTTCAAATGGACTCCCGTGAGTCATGGAGCTGACGAGCTCGTGGTTGATGCCCTGCGCGCCAGTGAGCGGTACCAGACCTGAGACGATTTTGGCAACCTATTCAGCAAACCCCTAAAACTAGTCTGTAATCTCTACTGACGAAGGTTAATGAACCTGAAACACCGGTGTCTAGAGATCAGCACATTTGCGCCAACCTTGGCGAAACACTCGTTAACACTTCTACGAGGCAAACTACCAGAGACTGCATTACCCAGAATGCCAGGGGCGACCCTTGCTTGATAGGTCAGCGGTGTGCTCCCAGACCTGCTGTTTCTTCAAATGGACTCCCGTGAGTCATTGAGCTGACGAGCTTGTGGTTGATGCCCTGCGCGCCAGTGAGCGGTACCAGACCTGAGACGATTTTGGCAACCTATTCAGCAAACCCCTAAAACTAGTCTGTAATCTCTACTGACGAAGGTTAATGAACCTGAAACACCAGTGTCTAGAGATCAGCACATTTGCGCCAACCTTGGCGAAACACTCGTTAACACTTCTACGAGGCAAACTACCAGAGACTGCATTACCCAGAATGCCAGGGGGGACCCTTGCTTGATAGGTCAGCGGTGTGCTCCCAGACCTGCTGTTTCTTCAAATGGACTCCCGTGAGTCATGGAGCTGACGAGCTCGTGGTTGATAGCCTGCGCACCAGTGAGCGGTACCAGACCTGAGACGATTTCGGCAACCTATTCAGCAAACCCCTTAAACTAGTCTGTAATCTCTAATGACGAAGGTTAATGAACCTGAAACACCGGTGTCTAGAGATCAGCACATTTGCGCCAACCTTGGCGAAACACTCGTTAACACTTCTACGAGGCAACCTACCAGAGACTGCATTACCCAGAATGCCAGGGGTGACCCTTGCTTGATAGGTCAGCGGTGTGCTCCCAGACCTGCCGTTTCTTCAAATGGACTCCCGTGAGTCATGGAGCTGACGAGCTCGTGGTTGATGCCCTGCGCGCCAGTGAGCGGTACCAGACCTGAGACGATTTCGGCAACCTATTCAGCAAACCCCTAAAACTAGTTTGTAATCTCTACTGACTAAGGTTAATGAACCTGAAACACCGGTGTCTAGAGATCAGCACATTTGCGCCAACCTTGGCGAAACACTCGTTAACACTTCTACGAGGCAAACTACCAGAGACTGCATTACCCAGAATGCCAGGGGCGACCCTTGCTTGATAGGTCAGCGGTGTGCTCCCAGACCTGCTGTTTCTTCAAATGGACTCCCGTGAGTCATGGAGCTGACGAGCTCGTGGTTGATGCCCTGCGTGCCTGTGAGCTGTACCAGTTCTGAGACGATTTCGGCAACCTATTCAGCAAACCCCTAAAACTAGTCTGTAATCTCTGCTGACGAAGGTTAATGAACCTGAAACACCGGTGTCTAGAGATCAGCACATTTGCGCCAACCTTGGCGAAACACTCGTTAACACTTCTACGAGGCAAGCTACCAGAGACTGCATTACCCAGAATGCCAGGGGCGACCCTTGCTTGATAGGTCAGCGGTGTGCTCCCAGACCTGCTGTTTCTTCAAATGGACTCCCATGAGTCATGGAGCTGACGAGCTCGTGGTTGATGCCCTGCGCGCCTGTGAGCAGTACCAGACCTGAGACGATTTTGGCAACCTATTCAGCAAACCCCTAAACCTAGTCTGTAATCTCTACTGACGAAGGTTAATGAACCTGAAACACCGGTTTCTAGAGATCAGCACATTTGCGCCAACCTTGGCGAAACACTCGTTAACACTTCTACGAGGCAAACTACCAGAGACTGCACTACCCAGAATGCCAGGGGCGACCCTTGCTTGATAGGTCAGCGGTGTGCTCCCAGACCTGCTGTTTCTTCAAATGGACTCCCGTGAGTCATGGAGCTGACGAGCTCGTGGTTGATGCCCTGCGCGCCAGTGAGCGGTACCATACCTGAGACGATTTCGGCAACCTATTCAGCAAACCCCTAAAACTAGTCTGTAATCTCTACTGACGAAGGTTAATGAACCTGAAACACCGGTGTCTAGAGATCAGCACATTTGCGCCAACCTTGGCGAAACACTCGTTAACACTTCTACGAGGCAAACTACCAGAGACTGCATTACCCAGAATGCCAGGGGCGACCCTTGCTTGATAGGTCAGCGGTGTGCTCCCAGACCTGCTGTTTCTTCAAATGGACTCCCGTGAGTCATTGAGCTGACGAGCTTGTGGTTGATGCCCTGCGCGCCAGTGAGCGGTACCAGACCTGAGACGATTTTGGCAACCTATTCAGCAAACCCCTAAAACTAGTCTGTAATCTCTACTGACGAAGGTTAATGAACCTGAAACACCAGTGTCTAGAGATCAGCACATTTGCGCCAACCTTGGCGAAACACTCGTTAACACTTCTACGAGGCAAACTACCAGAGACTGCATTACCCAGAATGCCAGGGGGGACCCTTGCTTGATAGGTCAGCGGTGTGCTCCCAGACCTGCTGTTTCTTCAAATGGACTCCCGTGAGTCGTGGAGCTGACGAGCTCGTGGTTGATAGCCTGCGCACCAGTGAGCGGTACCAGACCTGAGACGATTTCGGCAACCTATTCAGCAAACCCCTTAAACTAGTCTGTAATCTCTAATGACGAAGGTTAATGAACCTGAAACACCGGTGTCTAGAGATCAGCACATTTGCGCCAACCTTGGCGAAACACTCGTTAACACTTCTACGAGGCAACCTACCAGAGACTGCATTACCCAGAATGCCAGGGGTGACCCTTGCTTGATAGGTCAGCGGTGTGCTCCCAGACCTGCTGTTTCTTCAAATGGACTCCCGTGAGTCATGGAGCTGACGAGCTCGTGGTTGATGCCCTGCGCGCCAGTGAGCGGTACCAGACCTGAGACGATTTCGGCAACCTATTCAGCAAACCCCTAAAACTAGTTTGTAATCTCTACTGACTAAGGTTAATGAACCTGAAACACCGGTGTCTAGAGATCAGCACATTTGCGCCAACCTTGGCGAAACACTCGTTAACACTTCTACGAGGCAAACTACCAGAGACTGCATTACCCAGAATGCCAGGGCCGACCCTTGCTTGATAGGTCAGCGGTGTGCTCCCAGACCTGCTGTTTCTTCAAATGGACTCCCATGAGTCATGGAGCTGACGAGCTCGTGGTTGATGCCCTGCGTGCCTGTGAGCTGTACCAGACCTGAGACGATTTCGGCAACCTATTCAGCAAACCCCTAAAACTAGTCTGTAATCTCTACTGACGAAGGTTAATGAACCTGAAACACCGGTGTCTAGAGATCAGCACATTTGCGCCAACCTTGGCGAAACACTCGTTAACACTTCTACGAGGCAAGCTACCAGAGACTGCATTACCCAGAATGCCAGGGGTGACCCTTGCTTGATAGGTCAGCGGTGTGCTCCCAGACCTGCTGTTTCTTCAAATGGACTCCCGTGAGTCATGGAGCTGACGAGCTCGTGGTTGATGCCCTGCGCGCCTGTGAGCGGTACCAGACCTGAGACGATTTTGGCAACCTATTCAGCAAACCCCTAAAACTAGTCTGTAATCTCTACTGACGAAGGTTAATGAACCTGAAACACCGGTGTCTAGAGATCAGCACATTTGCGCCAACCTTGGCGAAACACTCGTTAACACTTCTACGAGGCAAACTACCAGAGACTGCATTACCCAGAATGCCAGGGGCGACCCTTGCTTGATAGGTCAGCGGTGTGCTCCCAGACCTGCTGTTTCTTCAAATGGACTCCCGTGAGTCATGGAGCTGACGAGCTCGTGGTTGATGCCCTGCGCGCCAGTGAGCGGTACCAGACCTGAGACAATTTTGGCAACCTATTCAGCAAACCCCTAAAACTAGTCTGTAATCACTACTGACGAAGGTTAATGAACCTGAAACACCGGTGTCTAGAGATCAGCACATTTGTGCCAACCTTGGCGAAACACTCGTTAACACTTCTACGAGGCAAACTACCAGAGACTGCACTACCCAGAATGCCAGGGGCGACCCTTGCTTGATAGGTCAGCGGTGTGCTCCCAGACCTGCTGTTTCTTCAAATGGACTCCCGTGAGTCATGGAGCTGACGAGCTTGTGGTTGATGCCCTGCGCGCCAGTGAGCGGTACCATACCTGAGACGATTTCGGCAACCTATTCAGCAAACCCCTAAAACTAGTCTGTAATCTCTACTGACGAAGGTTAATGAACCTGAAACACCGGTGTCTAGAGATCAGCACATTTGCGCCAACCTTGGCGAAACACTCGTTAACACTTCTACGAGGCAAACTACCAGAGACTGCATTACCCAGAATGCCAGGGGCGACCCTTGCTTGATAGGTCAGCGGTGTGCTCCCAGACCTGCTGTTTCTTCAAATGGACTCCCGTGAGTCATGGAGCTGACGAGCTCGTGGTTGATGCCCTGCGCGCCAGTGAGCTGTACCAGACCTGAGACGATTTTGGCAACCTATTCAGCAAACCCCTAAAACTAGTCTGTAATCTCTACTGACGAAGGTTAATGAACCTGAAACACCGGTGTCTAGAGATCAGCACATTTGCGCCAACCTTGGCGAAACACTCGTTAACACTTCTACGAGGCAAACTACCAGAGACTGCACTACCCAGAATGCCAGGGGCGACCCTTGCTTGATAGGTCAGCGGTGTGCTCCCAGCCCTGCTGTTTCTTCAAATGGACTCCCGTGAGTCATTGAGCTGACGAGCTTGTGGTTGATGCCCTGCGCGCCAGTGAGCGGTACCAGACCTGAGACGATTTTGGCAACCTATTCAGCAAACCCCTAAAACTAGTCTGTAATCTCTACTGACGAAGGTTAATGAACCTGAAACACCAGTGTCTAGAGATCAGCACATTTGCGCCAACCTTGGCGAAACACTCGTTAACACTTCTACGAGGCAAACTACCAGAGACTGCATTACCCAGAATGCCAGGGGGGACCCTTGCTTGATAGGTCAGCGGTGTGCTCCCAGACCTGCTGTTTCTTCAAATGGACTCCCGTGAGTCATGGAGCTGACGAGCTCGTGGTTGATAGCCTGCGCACCAGTGAGCGGTACCAGACCTGAGACGATTTCGACAACCTATTCAGCAAACCCCTTAAACTAGTCTGTAATCTCTAATGACGAAGGTTAATGAACCTGAAACACCGGTGTCTAGAGATCAGCACATTTGCGCCAACCTTGGCGAAACACTCGTTAACACTTCTACGAGGCAACCTACCAGAGACTGCATTACCCAGAATGCCAGGGGTGACCCTTGCTTGATAGGTCAGCGGTGTGCTCCCAGACCTGCTGTTTCTTCAAATGGACTCCCGTGAGTCATGGAGCTGACGAGCTCGTGGTTGATGCCCTGCGCGCCAGTGAGCGGTACCAGACCTGAGACGATTTCGGCAACCTATTCAGCAAACCCCTAAAACTAGTTTGTAATCTCTACTGACTAAGGTTAATGAACCTGAAACACCGGTGTCTAGAGATCAGCACATTTGCGCCAACCTTGGCGAAACACTCGTTAACACTTCTACGAGGCAAACTACCAGAGACTGCATTACCCAGAATGCCAGGGCCGACCCTTGCTTGATAGGTCAGCGGTGTGCTCCCAGACCTGCTGTTTCTTCAAATGGACTCCCATGAGTCATGGAGCTGACGAGCTCGTGGTTGATGCCCTGCGTGCCTGTGAGCTGTACCAGACCTGAGACGATTTCGGCAACCTATTCAGCAAACCCCTAAAACTAGTCGGTAATCTCTACTTACGAAGGTTAATGAACCTGAAACACCGGTGTCTAGAGATCAGCACATTTGCGCCAACCTTGGCGAAACACTCGTTAACACTTCTACGAGGCAAGCTACCAGAGACTGCATTACCCAGAATGCCAGGGGTGACCCTTGCTTGATAGGTCAGCGGTGTGCTCCCAGACCTGCTGTTTCTTCAAATGGACTCCCGTGAGTCATGGAGCTGACGAGCTCGTGGTTGATGCCCTGCGCGCCTGTGAGCGGTACCAGACCTGAGATGATTTTGGCAACCTATTCAGCAAACCCCTAAAACTAGTCTGTAATCTCTACTGACGAAGGTTAATGAACCTGAAACACCGGTGTCTAGAGATCAGCACATTTGCGCCAACCTTGGCGAAACACTCGTTAACACTTCTACGAGGCAAACTACCAGAGACTGCACTACCCAGAATGCCAGGGGCGACCCTTGCTTGATAGGTCAGCGGTGTGCTCCCAGACCTGCTGTTTCTTCAAATGGACTCCCGTGAGTCATGGAGCTGACGAGCTCGTGGTTGATGCCCTGCGCGCCAGTGAGCGGTACCATACCTGAGACGATTTCGGCAACCTATTCAGCAAACCCCTAAAACTAGTCTGTAATCTCTACTGACGAAGGTTAATGAACCTGAAACACCGGTGTCTAGAGATCAGCACATTTGCGCCAACCTTGGCGAAACACTCGTTAACACTTCTACGAGGCAAACTACCAGAGACTGCATTACCCAGAATGCCAGGGGCGACCCTTGCTTGATAGGTCAGCGGTGTGCTCCCAGACCTGCTGTTTCTTCAAATGGACTCCCGTGAGTCATGGAGCTGACGAGCTCGTGGTTGATGCCCTGCGCGCCAGTGAGCGGTACCAGACCTGAGACGATTTTGGCAACCTATTCAGCAAACCCCTAAAACTAGTCTGTAATCTCTACTGACGAAGGTTAATGAACCTGAAACACCGGTGTCTAGAGATCAGCACATTTGCGCCAACCTTGGCGAAACACTCGTTAACACTTCTACGAGGCAAACTACCAGAGACTGCATTACCCAGAATGCCAGGGGCGACCCTTGCTTGATAGGTCAGCGGTGTGCTCCCAGACCTGCTGTTTCTTCAAATGGACTCCCGTGAGTCATTGAGCTGACGAGCTTGTGGTTGATGCCCTGCGCGCCAGTGAGCGGTACCAGACCTGAGACGATTTTGGCAACCTATTCAGCAAACCCCTAAAACTAGTCTGTAATCTCTACTGACGAAGGTTAATGAACCTGAAACACCAGTGTCTAGAGATCAGCACATTTGCGCCAACCTTGGCGAAACACTCGTTAACACTTCTACGAGGCAAACTACCAGAGACTGCATTACCCAGAATGCCAGGGGGGACCCTTGCTTGATAGGTCAGCGGTGTGCTCCCAGACCTGCTGTTTCTTCAAATGGACTCCCGTGAGTCATGGAGCTGACGAGCTCGTGGTTGATAGCCTGCGCACCAGTGAGCGGTACCAGACCTGAGACGATTTCGGCAACCTATTCAGCAAACCCCTTAAACTAGTCTGTAATCTCTAATGACGAAGGTTAATGAACCTGAAACACCGGTGTCTAGAGATCAGCACATTTGCGCCAACCTTGGCGAAACACTCGTTAACACTTCTACGAGGCAACCTACCAGAGACTGCATTACCCAGAATGCCAGGGGTGACCCTTGCTTGATAGGTCAGCGGTGTGCTCCCAGACCTGCTGTTTCTTCAAATGGACTCCCGTGAGTCATGGAGCTGACGAGCTCGTGGTTGATGCCCTGCGCGCCAGTGAGCGGTACCAGACCTGAGACGATTTTGGCAACCTATTCAGCAAACCCCTAAAACTAGTCTGTAATCACTACTGACGAAGGTTAATGAACCTGAAACACCGGTGTCTAGAGATCAGCACATTTGTGCCAACCTTGGCGAAACACTCGTTAACACTTCTACGAGGCAAACTACCAGAGACTGCACTACCCAGAATGCCAGGGGCGACCCTTGCTTGATAGGTCAGCGGTGTGCTCCCAGACCTGCTGTTTCTTCAAATGGACTCCCGTGAGTCATGGAGCTGACGAGCTCGTGGTTGATGCCCTGCGCGCCAGTGAGCGGTACCATACCTGAGACGATTTCGGCAACCTATTCAGCAAACCCCTAAAACTAGTCTGTAATCACTACTGACGAAGGTTAATGAACCTGAAACACCGGTGTCTAGAGATCAGCACATTTGCGCCAACCTTGGCGAAACACTCGTTAACACTTCTACGAGGCAAACTACCAGAGACTGCATTACCCAGAATGCCAGGGGCGACCCTTGCTTGATAGGTCAGCGGTGTGCTCCCAGACCTGCTGTTTCTTCAAATGGACTCCCGTGAGTCATGGAGCTGACGAGCTCGTGGTTGATGCCCTGCGCGCCAGTGAGCGGTACCAGACCTGAGACGATTTTGGCAACCTATTCAGCAAACCCCTAAAACTAGTCTGTAATCTCTACTGACGAAGGTTAATGAACCTGAAACACCGGTGTCTAGAGATCAGCACATTTGCGCCAACCTTGGCGAAACACTCGTTAACACTTCTACGAGGCAAACTACCAGAGACTGCATTACCCAGAATGCCAGGGGCGACCCTTGCTTGATAGGTCAGCGGTGTGCTCCCAGACCTGCTGTTTCTTCAAATGGACTCCCGTGAGTCATTGAGCTGACGAGCTTGTGGTTGATGCCCTGCGCGCCAGTGAGCGGTACCAGACCTGAGACGATTTTGGCAACCTATTCAGCAAACCCCTAAAACTAGTCTGTAATCTCTACTGACGAAGGTTAATGAACCTGAAACACCAGTGTCTAGAGATCAGCACATTTGCGCCAACCTTGGCGAAACACTCGTTAACACTTCTACGAGGCAAACTACCAGAGACTGCATTACCCAGAATGCCAGGGGGGACCCTTGCTTGATAGGTCAGCGGTGTGCTCCCAGACCTGCTGTTTCTTCAAATGGACTCCCGTGAGTCATGGAGCTGACGAGCTCGTGGTTGATAGCCTGCGCACCAGTGAGCGGTACCAGACCTGAGACGATTTCGGCAACCTATTCAGCAAACCCCTTAAACTAGTCTGTAATCTCTAATGACGAAGGTTAATGAACCTGAAACACCGGTGTCTAGAGATCAGCACATTTGCGCCAACCTTGGCGAAACACTCGTTAACACTTCTACGAGGCAACCTACCAGAGACTGCATTACCCAGAATGCCAGGGGTGACCCTTGCTTGATAGGTCAGCGGTGTGCTCCCAGACCTGCCGTTTCTTCAAATGGACTCCCGTGAGTCATGGAGCTGACGAGCTCGTGGTTGATGCCCTGCGCGCCAGTGAGCGGTACGAGACCTGAGACGATTTCGGCAACCTATTCAGCAAACCCCTAAAACTAGTTTGTAATCTCTACTGACTAAGGTTAATGAACCTGAAACACCGGTGTCTAGAGATCAGCACATTTGCGCCAACCTTGGCGAAACACTCGTTAACACTTCTACGAGGCAAACTACCAGAGACTGCATTACCCAGAATGCCAGGGGCGACCCTTGCTTGATAGGTCAGCGGTGTGCTCCCAGACCTGCTGTTTCTTCAAATGGACTCCCGTGAGTCATGGAGCTGACGAGCTCGTGGTTGATGCCCTGCGTGCCTGTGAGCTGTACCAGTTCTGAGACGATTTCGGCAACCTATTCAGCAAACCCCTAAAACTAGTCTGTAATCTCTGCTGACGAAGGTTAATGAACCTGAAACACCGGTGTCTAGAGATCAGCACATTTGCGCCAACCTTGGCGAAACACTCGTTAACACTTCTACGAGGCAAGCTACCAGAGACTGCATTACCCAGAATGCCAGGGGCGACCCTTGCTTGATAGGTCAGCGGTGTGCTCCCAGACCTGCTGTTTCTTCAAATGGACTCCCATGAGTCATGGAGCTGACGAGCTCGTGGTTGATGCCCTGCGCGCCTGTGAGCAGTACCAGACCTGAGACGATTTTGGCAACCTATTCAGCAAACCCCTAAACCTAGTCTGTAATCTCTACTGACGAAGGTTAATGAACCTGAAACACCGGTTTCTAGAGATCAGCACATTTGCGCCAACCTTGGCGAAACACTCGTTAACACTTCTACGAGGCAAACTACCAGAGACTGCACTACCCAGAATGCCAGGGGCGACCCTTGCTTGATAGGTCAGCGGTGTGCTCCCAGACCTGCTGTTTCTTCAAATGGACTCCCGTGAGTCATGGAGCTGACGAGCTCGTGGTTGATGCCCTGCGCGCCAGTGAGCGGTACCATACCTGAGACGATTTCGGCAACCTATTCAGCAAACCCCTAAAACTAGTCTGTAATCTCTACTGACGAAGGTTAATGAACCTGAAACACCGGTGTCTAGAGATCAGCACATTTGCGCCAACCTTGGCGAAACACTCGTTAACACTTCTACGAGGCAAACTACCAGAGACTGCATTACCCAGAATGCCAGGGGCGACCCTTGCTTGATAGGTCAGCGGTGTGCTCCCAGACCTGCTGTTTCTTCAAATGGACTCCCGTGAGTCATTGAGCTGACGAGCTTGTGGTTGATGCCCTGCGCGCCAGTGAGCGGTACCAGACCTGAGACGATTTTGGCAACCTATTCAGCAAACCCCTAAAACTAGTCTGTAATCTCTACTGACGAAGGTTAATGAACCTGAAACACCAGTGTCTAGAGATCAGCACATTTGCGCCAACCTTGGCGAAACACTCGTTAACACTTCTACGAGGCAAACTACCAGAGACTGCATTACCCAGAATGCCAGGGGGGACCCTTGCTTGATAGGTCAGCGGTGTGCTCCCAGACCTGCTGTTTCTTCAAATGGACTCCTGTGAGTCATGGAGCTGACGAGCTCGTGGTTGATAGCCTGCGCACCAGTGAGCGGTACCAGACCTGAGACGATTTCGGCAACCTATTCAGCAAACCCCTTAAACTAGTCTGTAATCTCTAATGACGAAGGTTAATGAACCTGAAACACCGGTGTCTAGAGATCAGCACATTTGCGCCAACCTTGGCGAAACACTCGTTAACACTTCTACGAGGCAACCTACCAGAGACTGCATTACCCAGAATGCCAGGGGTGACCCTTGCTTGATAGGTCAGCGGTGTGCTCCCAGACCTGCTGTTTCTTCAAATGGACTCCCGTGAGTCATGGAGCTGACGAGCTCGTGGTTGATGCCCTGCGCGCCAGTGAGCGGTACCAGACCTGAGACGATTTCGGCAACCTATTCAGCAAACCCCTAAAACTAGTTTGTAATCTCTACTGACTAAGGTTAATGAACCTGAAACACCGGTGTCTAGAGATCAGCACATTTGCGCCAACCTTGGCGAAACACTCGTTAACACTTCTACGAGGCAAACTACCAGAGACTGCATTACCCAGAATGCCAGGGCCGACCCTTGCTTGATAGGTCAGCGGTGTGCTCCCAGACCTGCTGTTTCTTCAAATGGACTCCCATGAGTCATGGAGCTGACGAGCTCGTGGTTGATGCCCTGCGTGCCTGTGAGCTGTACCAGACCTGAGACGATTTCGGCAACCTATTCAGCAAACCCCTAAAACTAGTCTGTAATCTCTACTGACGAAGGTTAATGAACCTGAAACACCGGTGTCTAGAGATCAGCACATTTGCGCCAACCTTGGCGAAACACTCGTTAACACTTCTACGAGGCAAGCTACCAGAGACTGCATTACCCAGAATGCCAGGGGTGACCCTTGCTTGATAGGTCAGCGGTGTGCTCCCAGACCTGCTGTTTCTTCAAATGGACTCCCGTGAGTCATGGAGCTGACGAGCTCGTGGTTGATGCCCTGCGCGCCAGTGAGCGGTACCAGACCTGAGACGATTTTGGCAACCTATTCAGCAAACCCCTAAAACTAGTCTGTAATCACTACTGACGAAGGTTAATGAACCTGAAACACCGGTGTCTAGAGATCAGCACATTTGTGCCAACCTTGGCGAAACACTCGTTAACACTTCTACGAGGCAAACTACCAGAGACTGCACTACCCAGAATGCCAGGGGCGACCCTTGCTTGATAGGTCAGCGGTGTGCTCCCAGACCTGCTGTTTCTTCAAATGGACTCCCGTGAGTCATGGAGCTGACGAGCTTGTGGTTGATGCCCTGCGCGCCAGTGAGCGGTACCATACCTGAGACGATTTCGGCAACCTATTCAGCAAACCCCTAAAACTAGTCTGTAATCTCTACTGACGAAGGTTAATGAACCTGAAACACCGGTGTCTAGAGATCAGCACATTTGCGCCAACCTTGGCGAAACACTCGTTAACACTTCTACGAGGCAAACTACCAGAGACTGCATTACCCAGAATGCCAGGGGCGACCCTTGCTTGATAGGTCAGCGGTGTGCTCCCAGACCTGCTGTTTCTTCAAATGGACTCCCGTGAGTCATGGAGCTGACGAGCTCGTGGTTGATGCCCTGCGCGCCAGTGAGCTGTACCAGACCTGAGACGATTTTGGCAACCTATTCAGCAAACCCCTAAAACTAGTCTGTAATCTCTACTGACGAAGGTTAATGAACCTGAAACACCGGTGTCTAGAGATCAGCACATTTGCGCCAACCTTGGCGAAACACTCGTTAACACTTCTACGAGGAAAACTACCAGAGACTGCACTACCCAGAATGCCAGGGGCGACCCTTGCTTGATAGGTCAGCGGTGTGCTCCCAGCCCTGCTGTTTCTTCAAATGGACTCCCGTGAGTCATGGAGCTGACGAGCTCGTGGTTGATGCCCTGCGCGCCAGTGAGCGGTACCATACCTGAGACGATTTCGGCAACCTATTCAGCAAACCCCTAAAACTAGTCTGTAATCTCTACTGACGAAGGTTAATGAACCTGAAACACCGGTGTCTAGAGATCAGCACATTTGCGCCAACCTTGGCGAAACACTCGTTAACACTTCTACGAGGCAAACTACCAGAGACTGCATTACCCAGAATGCCAGGGGCGACCCTTGCTTGATAGGTCAGCGGTGTGCTCCCAGACCTGCTGTTTCTTCAAATGGACTCCCGTGAGTCATTGAGCTGACGAGCTTGTGGTTGATGCCCTGCGCGCCAGTGAGCGGTACCAGACCTGAGACGATTTTGGCAACCTATTCAGCAAACCCCTAAAACTAGTCTGTAATCTCTACTGACGAAGGTTAATGAACCTGAAACACCAGTGTCTAGAGATCAGCACATTTGCGCCAACCTTGGCGAAACACTCGTTAACACTTCTACGAGGCAAACTACCAGAGACTGCATTACCCAGAATGCCAGGGGGGACCCTTGCTTGATAGGTCAGCGGTGTGCTCCCAGACCTGCTGTTTCTTCAAATGGACTCCCGTGAGTCATGGAGCTGACGAGCTCGTGGTTGATAGCCTGCGCACCAGTGAGCGGTACCAGACCTGAGACGATTTCGACAACCTATTCAGCAAACCCCTTAAACTAGTCTGTAATCTCTAATGACGAAGGTTAATGAACCTGAAACACCGGTGTCTAGAGATCAGCACATTTGCGCCAACCTTGGCGAAACACTCGTTAACACTTCTACGAGGCAACCTACCAGAGACTGCATTACCCAGAATGCCAGGGGTGACCCTTGCTTGATAGGTCAGCGGTGTGCTCCCAGACCTGCTGTTTCTTCAAATGGACTCCCGTGAGTCATGGAGCTGACGAGCTCGTGGTTGATGCCCTGCGCGCCAGTGAGCGGTACCAGACCTGAGACGATTTCGGCAACCTATTCAGCAAACCCCTAAAACTAGTTTGTAATCTCTACTGACTAAGGTTAATGAACCTGAAACACCGGTGTCTAGAGATCAGCACATTTGCGCCAACCTTGGCGAAACACTCGTTAACACTTCTACGAGGCAAACTACCAGAGACTGCATTACCCAGAATGCCAGGGCCGACCCTTGCTTGATAGGTCAGCGGTGTGCTCCCAGACCTGCTGTTTCTTCAAATGGACTCCCATGAGTCATGGAGCTGACGAGCTCGTGGTTGATGCCCTGCGTGCCTGTGAGCTGTACCAGACCTGAGACGATTTCGGCAACCTATTCAGCAAACCCCTAAAACTAGTCGGTAATCTCTACTTACGAAGGTTAATGAACCTGAAACACCGGTGTCTAGAGATCAGCACATTTGCGCCAACCTTGGCGAAACACTCGTTAACACTTCTACGAGGCAAGCTACCAGAGACTGCATTACCCAGAATGCCAGGGGTGACCCTTGCTTGATAGGTCAGCGGTGTGCTCCCAGACCTGCTGTTTCTTCAAATGGACTCCCGTGAGTCATGGAGCTGACGAGCTCGTGGTTGATGCCCTGCGCGCCTGTGAGCGGTACCAGACCTGAGACGATTTTGGCAACCTATTCAGCAAACCCCTAAAACTAGTCTGTAATCTCTACTGACGAAGGTTAATGAACCTGAAACACCGGTGTCTAGAGATCAGCACATTTGCGCCAACCTTGGCGAAACACTCGTTAACACTTCTATGAGGCAAACTACCAGAGACTGCATTACCCAGAATGCCAGGGGCGACCCTTGCTTGATAGGTCAGCGGTGTGCTCCCAGACCTGCTGTTTCTTCAAATGGACTCCCGTGAGTCATGGAGCTGACGAGCTCGTGGTTGATGCCCTGCGCGCCAGTGAGCGGTACCAGACCTGAGACGATTTTGGCAACCTATTCAGCAAACCCCTAAAACTAGTCTGTAATCTCTACTGACGAAGGTTAATGAACCTGAAACACCGGTGTCTAGAGATCAGCACATTTGCGCCAACCTTGGTGAAACACTCGTTAACACTTCTATGAGGCAAACTACCAGAGACTGCATTACCCAGAATGCCAGGGGCGACCCTTGCTTGATAGGTCAGCGGTGTGCTCCCAGACCTGCTGTTTCTTCAAATGGACTCCCGTGAGTCATGGAGCTGACGAGCTCGTGGTTGATGCCCTGCGCGCCAGTGAGCGGTACCATACCTGAGACGATTTCGGCAACCTATTCAGCAAACCCCTAAAACTAGTCTGTAATCACTACTGACGAAGGTTAATGAACCTGAAACACCGGTGTCTAGAGATCAGCACATTTGCGCCAACCTTGGCGAAACACTCGTTAACACTTCTACGAGGCAAACTACCAGAGACTGCATTACCCAGAATGCCAGGGGCGACCCTTGCTTGATAGGTCAGCGGTGTGCTCCCAGACCTGCTGTTTCTTCAAATGGACTCCCGTGAGTCATGGAGCTGACGAGCTCGTGGTTGATGCCCTGCGCGCCAGTGAGCGGTACCAGACCTGAGACGATTTTGGCAACCTATTCAGCAAACCCCTAAAACTAGTCTGTAATCTCTACTGACGAAGGTTAATGAACCTGAAACACCGGTGTCTAGAGATCAGCACATTTGCGCCAACCTTGGCGAAACACTCGTTAACACTTCTACGAGGCAAACTACCAGAGACTGCATTACCCAGAATGCCAGGGGCGACCCTTGCTTGATAGGTCAGCGGTGTGCTCCCAGACCTGCTGTTTCTTCAAATGGACTCCCGTGAGTCATTGAGCTGACGAGCTTGTGGTTGATGCCCTGCGCGCCAGTGAGCGGTACCAGACCTGAGACGATTTTGGCAACCTATTCAGCAAACCCCTAAAACTAGTCTGTAATCTCTACTGACGAAGGTTAATGAACCTGAAACACCAGTGTCTAGAGATCAGCACATTTGCGCCAACCTTGGCGAAACACTCGTTAACACTTCTACGAGGCAAACTACCAGAGACTGCATTACCCAGAATGCCAGGGGGGACCCTTGCTTGATAGGTCAGCGGTGTGCTCCCAGACCTGCTGTTTCTTCAAATGGACTCCCGTGAGTCATGGAGCTGACGAGCTCGTGGTTGATAGCCTGCGCACCAGTGAGCGGTACCAGACCTGAGACGATTTCGGCAACCTATTCAGCAAACCCCTTAAACTAGTCTGTAATCTCTAATGACGAAGGTTAATGAACCTGAAACACCGGTGTCTAGAGATCAGCACATTTGCGCCAACCTTGGCGAAACACTCGTTAACACTTCTACGAGGCAACCTACCAGAGACTGCATTACCCAGAATGCCAGGGGTGACCCTTGCTTGATAGGTCAGCGGTGTGCTCCCAGACCTGCCGTTTCTTCAAATGGACTCCCGTGAGTCATGGAGCTGACGAGCTCGTGGTTGATGCCCTGCGCGCCAGTGAGCGGTACGAGACCTGAGACGATTTCGGCAACCTATTCAGCAAACCCCTAAAACTAGTTTGTAATCTCTACTGACTAAGGTTAATGAACCTGAAACACCGGTGTCTAGAGATCAGCACATTTGCGCCAACCTTGGCGAAACACTCGTTAACACTTCTACGAGGCAAACTACCAGAGACTGCATTACCCAGAATGCCAGGGGCGACCCTTGCTTGATAGGTCAGCGGTGTGCTCCCAGACCTGCTGTTTCTTCAAATGGACTCCCGTGAGTCATGGAGCTGACGAGCTCGTGGTTGATGCCCTGCGTGCCTGTGAGCTGTACCAGTTCTGAGACGATTTCGGCAACCTATTCAGCAAACCCCTAAAACTAGTCTGTAATCTCTGCTGACGAAGGTTAATGAACCTGAAACACCGGTGTCTAGAGATCAGCACATTTGCGCCAACCTTGGCGAAACACTCGTTAACACTTCTACGAGGCAAGCTACCAGAGACTGCATTACCCAGAATGCCAGGGGCGACCCTTGCTTGATAGGTCAGCGGTGTGCTCCCAGACCTGCTGTTTCTTCAAATGGACTCCCATGAGTCATGGAGCTGACGAGCTCGTGGTTGATGCCCTGCGCGCCTGTGAGCAGTACCAGACCTGAGACGATTTTGGCAACCTATTCAGCAAACCCCTAAACCTAGTCTGTAATCTCTACTGACGAAGGTTAATGAACCTGAAACACCGGTTTCTAGAGATCAGCACATTTGCGCCAACCTTGGCGAAACACTCGTTAACACTTCTACGAGGCAAACTACCAGAGACTGCACTACCCAGAATGCCAGGGGCGACCCTTGCTTGATAGGTCAGCGGTGTGCTCCCAGACCTGCTGTTTCTTCAAATGGACTCCCGTGAGTCATGGAGCTGACGAGCTCGTGGTTGATGCCCTGCGCGCCAGTGAGCGGTACCATACCTGAGACGATTTCGGCAACCTATTCAGCAAACCCCTAAAACTAGTCTGTAATCTCTACTGACGAAGGTTAATGAACCTGAAACACCGGTGTCTAGAGATCAGCACATTTGCGCCAACCTTGGCGAAACACTCGTTAACACTTCTACGAGGCAAACTACCAGAGACTGCATTACCCAGAATGCCAGGGGCGACCCTTGCTTGATAGGTCAGCGGTGTGCTCCCAGACCTGCTGTTTCTTCAAATGGACTCCCGTGAGTCATTGAGCTGACGAGCTTGTGGTTGATGCCCTGCGCGCCAGTGAGCGGTACCAGACCTGAGACGATTTTGGCAACCTATTCAGCAAACCCCTAAAACTAGTCTGTAATCTCTACTGACGAAGGTTAATGAACCTGAAACACCAGTGTCTAGAGATCAGCACATTTGCGCCAACCTTGGCGAAACACTCGTTAACACTTCTACGAGGCAAACTACCAGAGACTGCATTACCCAGAATGCCAGGGGGGACCCTTGCTTGATAGGTCAGCGGTGTGCTCCCAGACCTGCTGTTTCTTCAAATGGACTCCCGTGAGTCATGGAGCTGACGAGCTCGTGGTTGATAGCCTGCGCACCAGTGAGCGGTACCAGACCTGAGACGATTTCGGCAACCTATTCAGCAAACCCCTTAAACTAGTCTGTAATCTCTAATGACGAAGGTTAATGAACCTGAAACACCGGTGTCTAGAGATCAGCACATTTGCGCCAACCTTGGCGAAACACTCGTTAACACTTCTACGAGGCAACCTACCAGAGACTGCATTACCCAGAATGCCAGGGGTGACCCTTGCTTGATAGGTCAGCGGTGTGCTCCCAGACCTGCTGTTTCTTCAAATGGACTCCCGTGAGTCATGGAGCTGACGAGCTCGTGGTTGATGCCCTGCGCGCCAGTGAGCGGTACCAGACCTGAGACGATTTCGGCAACCTATTCAGCAAACCCCTAAAACTAGTTTGTAATCTCTACTGACTAAGGTTAATGAACCTGAAACACCGGTGTCTAGAGATCAGCACATTTGCGCCAACCTTGGCGAAACACTCGTTAACACTTCTACGAGGCAAACTACCAGAGACTGCATTACCCAGAATGCCAGGGCCGACCCTTGCTTGATAGGTCAGCGGTGTGCTCCCAGACCTGCTGTTTCTTCAAATGGACTCCCATGAGTCATGGAGCTGACGAGCTCGTGGTTGATGCCCTGCGTGCCTGTGAGCTGTACCAGACCTGAGACGATTTCGGCAACCTATTCAGCAAACCCCTAAAACTAGTCTGTAATCTCTACTGACGAAGGTTAATGAACCTGAAACACCGGTGTCTAGAGATCAGCACATTTGCGCCAACCTTGGCGAAACACTCGTTAACACTTCTACGAGGCAAGCTACCAGAGACTGCATTACCCAGAATGCCAGGGGTGACCCTTGCTTGATAGGTCAGCGGTGTGCTCCCAGACCTGCTGTTTCTTCAAATGGACTCCCGTGAGTCATGGAGCTGACGAGCTCGTGGTTGATGCCCTGCGCGCCAGTGAGCGGTACCAGACCTGAGACGATTTTGGCAACCTATTCAGCAAACCCCTAAAACTAGTCTGTAATCACTACTGACGAAGGTTAATGAACCTGAAACACCGGTGTCTAGAGATCAGCACATTTGTGCCAACCTTGGCGAAACACTCGTTAACACTTCTACGAGGCAAACTACCAGAGACTGCACTACCCAGAATGCCAGGGGCGACCCTTGCTTGATAGGTCAGCGGTGTGCTCCCAGACCTGCTGTTTCTTCAAATGGACTCCCGTGAGTCATGGAGCTGACGAGCTTGTGGTTGATGCCCTGCGCGCCAGTGAGCGGTACCATACCTGAGACGATTTCGGCAACCTATTCAGCAAACCCCTAAAACTAGTCTGTAATCTCTACTGACGAAGGTTAATGAACCTGAAACACCGGTGTCTAGAGATCAGCACATTTGCGCCAACCTTGGCGAAACACTCGTTAACACTTCTACGAGGCAAACTACCAGAGACTGCACTACCCAGAATGCCAGGGGCGACCCTTGCTTGATAGGTCAGCGGTGTGCTCCCAGACCTGCTGTTTCTTCAAATGGACTCCCGTGAGTCATGGAGCTGACGAGCTCGTGGTTGATGCCCTGCGCGCCAGTGAGCGGTACCATACCTGAGACGATTTCGGCAACCTATTCAGCAAACCCCTAAAACTAGTCTGTAATCTCTACTGACGAAGGTTAATGAACCTGAAACACCGGTGTCTAGAGATCAGCACATTTGCGCCAACCTTGGCGAAACACTCGTTAACACTTCTACGAGGCAAACTACCAGAGACTGCATTACCCAGAATGCCAGGGGCGACCCTTGCTTGATAGGTCAGCGGTGTGCTCCCAGACCTGCTGTTTCTTCAAATGGACTCCCGTGAGTCATTGAGCTGACGAGCTTGTGGTTGATGCCCTGCGCGCCAGTGAGCGGTACCAGACCTGAGACGATTTTGGCAACCTATTCAGCAAACCCCTAAAACTAGTCTGTAATCTCTACTGACGAAGGTTAATGAACCTGAAACACCAGTGTCTAGAGATCAGCACATTTGCGCCAACCTTGGCGAAACACTCGTTAACACTTCTACGAGGCAAACTACCAGAGACTGCATTACCCAGAATGCCAGGGGGGACCCTTGCTTGATAGGTCAGCGGTGTGCTCCCAGACCTGCTGTTTCTTCAAATGGACTCCCGTGAGTCATGGAGCTGACGAGCTCGTGGTTGATAGCCTGCGCACCAGTGAGCGGTACCAGACCTGAGACGATTTCGGCAACCTATTCAGCAAACCCCTTAAACTAGTCTGTAATCTCTAATGACGAAGGTTAATGAACCTGAAACACCGGTGTCTAGAGATCAGCACATTTGCGCCAACCTTGGCGAAACACTCGTTAACACTTCTACGAGGCAACCTACCAGAGACTGCATTACCCAGAATGCCAGGGGTGACCCTTGCTTGATAGGTCAGCGGTGTGCTCCCAGACCTGCTGTTTCTTCAAATGGACTCCCGTGAGTCATGGAGCTGACGAGCTCGTGGTTGATGCCCTGCGCGCCAGTGAGCGGTACCAGACCTGAGACGATTTCGGCAACCTATTCAGCAAACCCCTAAAACTAGTTTGTAATCTCTACTGACTAAGGTTAATGAACCTGAAACACCGGTGTCTAGAGATCAGCACATTTGCGCCAACCTTGGCGAAACACTCGTTAACACTTCTACGAGGCAAACTACCAGAGACTGCATTACCCAGAATGCCAGGGCCGACCCTTGCTTGATAGGTCAGCGGTGTGCTCCCAGACCTGCTGTTTCTTCAAATGGACTCCCATGAGTCATGGAGCTGACGAGCTCGTGGTTGATGCCCTGCGTGCCTGTGAGCTGTACCAGACCTGAGACGATTTCGGCAACCTATTCAGCAAACCCCTAAAACTAGTCTGTAATCTCTACTGACGAAGGTTAATGAACCTGAAACACCGGTGTCTAGAGATCAGCACATTTGCGCCAACCTTGGCGAAACACTCGTTAACACTTCTACGAGGCAAGCTACCAGAGACTGCATTACCCAGAATGCCAGGGGTGACCCTTGCTTGATAGGTCAGCGGTGTGCTCCCAGACCTGCTGTTTCTTCAAATGGACTCCCGTGAGTCATGGAGCTGACGAGCTCGTGGTTGATGCCCTGCGCGCCAGTGAGCGGTACCAGACCTGAGACGATTTTGGCAACCTATTCAGCAAACCCCTAAAACTAGTCTGTAATCACTACTGACGAAGGTTAATGAACCTGAAACACCGGTGTCTAGAGATCAGCACATTTGTGCCAACCTTGGCGAAACACTCGTTAACACTTCTACGAGGCAAACTACCAGAGACTGCACTACCCAGAATGCCAGGGGCGACCCTTGCTTGATAGGTCAGCGGTGTGCTCCCAGACCTGCTGTTTCTTCAAATGGACTCCCGTGAGTCATGGAGCTGACGAGCTTGTGGTTGATGCCCTGCGCGCCAGTGAGCGGTACCATACCTGAGACGATTTCGGCAACCTATTCAGCAAACCCCTAAAACTAGTCTGTAATCTCTACTGACGAAGGTTAATGAACCTGAAACACCGGTGTCTAGAGATCAGCACATTTGCGCCAACCTTGGCGAAACACTCGTTAACACTTCTACGAGGCAAACTACCAGAGACTGCATTACCCAGAATGCCAGGGGCGACCCTTGCTTGATAGGTCAGCGGTGTGCTCCCAGACCTGCTGTTTCTTCAAATGGACTCCCGTGAGTCATGGAGCTGACGAGCTCGTGGTTGATGCCCTGCGCGCCAGTGAGCTGTACCAGACCTGAGACGATTTTGGCAACCTATTCAGCAAACCCCTAAAACTAGTCTGTAATCTCTACTGACGAAGGTTAATGAACCTGAAACACCGGTGTCTAGAGATCAGCACATTTGCGCCAACCTTGGCGAAACACTCGTTAACACTTCTACGAGGCAAACTACCAGAGACTGCACTACCCAGAATGCCAGGGGCGACCCTTGCTTGATAGGTCAGGGGTGTGCTCCCAGCCCTGCTGTTTCTTCAAATGGACTCCCGTGAGTCATGGAGCTGACGAGCTCGTGGTTGATGCCCTGCGCGCCAGTGAGCGGTACCATACCTGAGACGATTTCGGCAACCTATTCAGCAAACCCCTAAAACTAGTCTGTAATCTCTACTGACGAAGGTTAATGAACCTGAAACACCGGTGTCTAGAGATCAGCACATTTGCGCCAACCTTGGCGAAACACTCGTTAACACTTCTACGAGGCAAACTACCAGAGACTGCATTACCCAGAATGCCAGGGGCGACCCTTGCTTGATAGGTCAGCGGTGTGCTCCCAGACCTGCTGTTTCTTCAAATGGACTCCCGTGAGTCATTGAGCTGACGAGCTTGTGGTTGATGCCCTGCGCGCCAGTGAGCGGTACCAGACCTGAGACGATTTTGGCAACCTATTCAGCAAACCCCTAAAACTAGTCTGTAATCTCTACTGACGAAGGTTAATGAACCTGAAACACCAGTGTCTAGAGATCAGCACATTTGCGCCAACCTTGGCGAAACACTCGTTAACACTTCTACGAGGCAAACTACCAGAGACTGCATTACCCAGAATGCCAGGGGGGACCCTTGCTTGATAGGTCAGCGGTGTGCTCCCAGACCTGCTGTTTCTTCAAATGGACTCCCGTGAGTCATGGAGCTGACGAGCTCGTGGTTGATAGCCTGCGCACCAGTGAGCGGTACCAGACCTGAGACGATTTCGACAACCTATTCAGCAAACCCCTTAAACTAGTCTGTAATCTCTAATGACGAAGGTTAATGAACCTGAAACACCGGTGTCTAGAGATCAGCACATTTGCGCCAACCTTGGCGAAACACTCGTTAACACTTCTACGAGGCAACCTACCAGAGACTGCATTACCCAGAATGCCAGGGGTGACCCTTGCTTGATAGGTCAGCGGTGTGCTCCCAGACCTGCTGTTTCTTCAAATGGACTCCCGTGAGTCATGGAGCTGACGAGCTCGTGGTTGATGCCCTGCGCGCCAGTGAGCGGTACCAGACCTGAGACGATTTCGGCAACCTATTCAGCAAACCCCTAAAACTAGTTTGTAATCTCTACTGACTAAGGTTAATGAACCTGAAACACCGGTGTCTAGAGATCAGCACATTTGCGCCAACCTTGGCGAAACACTCGTTAACACTTCTACGAGGCAAACTACCAGAGACTGCATTACCCAGAATGCCAGGGCCGACCCTTGCTTGATAGGTCAGCGGTGTGCTCCCAGACCTGCTGTTTCTTCAAATGGACTCCCATGAGTCATGGAGCTGACGAGCTCGTGGTTGATGCCCTGCGTGCCTGTGAGCTGTACCAGACCTGAGACGATTTCGGCAACCTATTCAGCAAACCCCTAAAACTAGTCGGTAATCTCTACTTACGAAGGTTAATGAACCTGAAACACCGGTGTCTAGAGATCAGCACATTTGCGCCAACCTTGGCGAAACACTCGTTAACACTTCTACGAGGCAAGCTACCAGAGACTGCATTACCCAGAATGCCAGGGGTGACCCTTGCTTGATAGGTCAGCGGTGTGCTCCCAGACCTGCTGTTTCTTCAAATGGACTCCCGTGAGTCATGGAGCTGACGAGCTCGTGGTTGATGCCCTGCGCGCCTGTGAGCGGTACCAGACCTGAGACGATTTTGGCAACCTATTCAGCAAACCCCTAAAACTAGTCTGTAATCTCTACTGACGAAGGTTAATGAACCTGAAACACCGGTGTCTAGAGATCAGCACATTTGCGCCAACCTTGGCGAAACACTCGTTAACACTTCTATGAGGCAAACTACCAGAGACTGCATTACCCAGAATGCCAGGGGCGACCCTTGCTTGATAGGTCAGCGGTGTGCTCCCAGACCTGCTGTTTCTTCAAATGGACTCCCGTGAGTCATGGAGCTGACGAGCTCGTGGTTGATGCCCTGCGCGCCAGTGAGCGGTACCAGACCTGAGACGATTTTGGCAACCTATTCAGCAAACCCCTAAAACTAGTCTGTAATCACTACTGACGAAGGTTAATGAACCTGAAACACCGGTGTCTAGAGATCAGCACATTTGTGCCAACCTTGGCGAAACACTCGTTAACACTTCTACGAGGCAAACTACCAGAGACTGCACTACCCAGAATGCCAGGGGCGACCCTTGCTTGATAGGTCAGCGGTGTGCTCCCAGACCTGCTGTTTCTTCAAATGGACTCCCGTGAGTCATGGAGCTGACGAGCTTGTGGTTGATGCCCTGCGCGCCAGTGAGCGGTACCATACCTGAGACGATTTCGGCAACCTATTCAGCAAACCCCTAAAACTAGTCTGTAATCTCTACTGACGAAGGTTAATGAACCTGAAACACCGGTGTCTAGAGATCAGCACATTTGCGCCAACCTTGGCGAAACACTCGTTAACACTTCTACGAGGCAAACTACCAGAGACTGCATTACCCAGAATGCCAGGGGCGACCCTTGCTTGATAGGTCAGCGGTGTGCTCCCAGACCTGCTGTTTCTTCAAATGGACTCCCGTGAGTCATGGAGCTGACGAGCTCGTGGTTGATGCCCTGCGCGCCAGTGAGCTGTACCAGACCTGAGACGATTTTGGCAACCTATTCAGCAAACCCCTAAAACTAGTCTGTAATCTCTACTGACGAAGGTTAATGAACCTGAAACACCGGTGTCTAGAGATCAGCACATTTGCGCCAACCTTGGCGAAACACTCGTTAACACTTCTACGAGGCAAACTACCAGAGACTGCATTACCCAGAATGCCAGGGGCGACCCTTGCTTGATAGGTCAGCGGTGTGCTCCCAGACCTGCTGTTTCTTCAAATGGACTCCCGTGAGTCATGGAGCTGACGAGCTTGTGGTTGATGCCCTGCGCGCCAGTGAGCGGTACCAGACCTGAGACGATTTTGGCAACCTATTCAGCAAACCCCTAAAACTAGTCTGTAATCTCTACTGACGAAGGTTAATGAATCTGAAACACCAGTGTCTAGAGATCAGCACATTTGCGCCAACCTTGGCGAAACACTCGTTAACACTTCTACGAGGCAAACTACCAGAGACTGCATTACCCAGAATGCCAGGGGGGACCCTTGCTTGATAGGTCAGCGGTGTGCTCCCAGACCTGCTGTTTCTTCAAATGGACTCCCGTGAGTCATGGAGCTGACGAGCTCGTGGTTGATAGCCTGCGCACCAGTGAGCGGTACCAGACCTGAGACGATTTCGGCAACCTATTCAGCAAACCCCTTAAACTAGTCTGTAATCTCTAATGACGAAGGTTAATGAACCTGAAACACCGGTGTCTAGAGATCAGCACATTTGCGCCAACCTTGGCGAAACACTCGTTAACACTTCTACGAGGCAACCTACCAGAGACTGCATTACCCAGAATGCCAGGGGTGACCCTTGCTTGATAGGTCAGCGGTGTGCTCCCAGACCTGCCGTTTCTTCAAATGGACTCCCGTGAGTCATGGAGCTGACGAGCTCGTGGTTGATGCCCTGCGCGCCAGTGAGCGGTACCAGACCTGAGACGATTTCGGCAACCTATTCAGCAAACCCCTAAAACTAGTTTGTAATCTCTACTGACTAAGGTTAATGAACCTGAAACACCGGTGTCTAGAGATCAGCACATTTGCGCCAACCTTGGCGAAACACTCGTTAACACTTCTACGAGGCAAACTACCAGAGACTGCATTACCCAGAATGCCAGGGGCGACCCTTGCTTGATAGGTCAGCGGTGTGCTCCCAGACCTGCTGTTTCTTCAAATGGACTCCCATGAGTCATGGAGCTGACGAGCTCGTGGTTGATGCCCTGCGTGCCTGTGAGCTGTACCAGACCTGAGACGATTTCGGCAACCTATTCAGCAAACCCCTAAAACTAGTCTGTAATCTCTGCTGACGAAGGTTAATGAACCTGAAACACCGGTGTCTAGAGATCAGCACATTTGCGCCAACCTTGGCGAAACACTCGTTAACACTTCTACGAGGCAAGCTACCAGAGACTGCATTACCCAGAATGCCAGGGGCGACCCTTGCTTGATAGGTCAGCGGTGTGCTCCCAGACCTGCTGTTTCTTCAAATGGACTCCCGTGAGTCATGGAGCTGACAAGCTCGTGGTTGATGCCCTGCGCGCCTGTGAGCAGTACCAGACCTGAGACGATTTTGGCTACCTATTCAGCAAACCCCTAAACCTAGTCTGTAATCTCTACTGACGAAGGTTAATGAACCTGAAACACCGGTTTCTAGAGATCAGCACATTTGCGCCAACCTTGGCGAAACACTCGTTAACACTTCTACGAGGCAAACTACCAGAGACTGCACTACCCAGAATGCCAGGGGCGACCCTTGCTTGATAGGTCAGCGGTGTGCTCCCAGACCTGCTGTTTCTTCAAATGGACTCCCGTGAGTCATGGAGCTGACGAGCTCGTGGTTGATGCCCTGCGCGCCAGTGAGCGGTACCATACCTGAGACGATTTCGGCAACCTATTCAGCAAACCCCTAAAACTAGTCTGTAATCTCTACTGACGAAGGTTAATGAACCTGAAACACCGGTGTCTAGAGATCAGCACATTTGCGCCAACCTTGGCGAAACACTCGTTAACACTTCTACGAGGCAAACTACCAGAGACTGCATTACCCAGAATGCCAGGGGCGACCCTTGCTTGATAGGTCAGTGGTGTGCTCCCAGACCTGCTGTTTCTTCAAATGGACTCCCGTGAGTCATGGAGCTGACGAGCTCGTGGTTGATGCCCTGCGCGCCAGTGAGCGGTACCATACCTGAGACGATTTCGGCAACCTATTCAGCAAACCCCTAAAACTAGTCTGTAATCTCTACTGACGAAGGTTAATGAACCTGAAACACCGGTGTCTAGAGATCAGCACATTTGCGCCAACCTTGGCGAAACACTCGTTAACACTTCTACGAGGCAAACTATCAGAGACTGCATTACCCAGAATGCCAGGGGCGACCCTTGCTTGATAGGTCAGCGGTGTGCTCCCAGACCTGCTGTTTCTTCAAATGGACTCCCGTGAGTCATTGAGCTGACGAGCTTGTGGTTGATGCCCCGCGCGCCAGTGAGCGGTACCAGACCTGAGACGATTTTGGCAACCTATTCAGCAAACCCCTAAAACTAGTCTGTAATCTCTACTGACGAAGGTTAATGAACCTGAAACACCAGTGTCTAGAGATCAGCACATTTGCGCCAACCTTGGCGAAACACTCGTTAACACTTCTACGAGGCAAACTACCAGAGACTGCATTACCCAGAATGCCAGGGGGGACCCTTGCTTGATAGGTCAGCGGTGTGCTCCCAGACCTGCTGTTTCTTCAAATGGACTCCCGTGAGTCATGGAGCTGACGAGCTCGTGGTTGATAGCCTGCGCACCAGTGAGCGGTACCAGACCTGAGACGATTTCGGCAACCTATTCAGCAAACCCCTTAAACTAGTCTGTAATCTCTAATGACGAAGGTTAATGAACCTGAAACACCGGTGTCTAGAGATCAGCACATTTGCGCCAACCTTGGCGAAACACTCGTTAACACTTCTACGAGGCAAACTACCAGAGACTGCATTACCCAGAACGCCAGGGGCGACCCTTGCTTGATAGGTCAGCGGTGTGCTCCCAGACCTGCTGTTTCTTCAAATGGACTCCCGTGAGTCATGGAGCTGACGAGCTCGTGGTTGATGCCCTGCGTGCCTGTGAGCTGTACCAGACCTGAGACGATTTCGGCAACCTATTCAGCAAACCCCTAAAACTAGTCTGTAATCTCTGCTGACGAAGGTTAATGAACCTGAAACACCGGTGTCTAGAGATCAGCACATTTGCGCCAACCTTGGCGAAACACTCGTTAACACTTCTACGAGGCAAGCTACCAGAGACTGCATTACCCAGAATGCCAGGGGCGACCCTTGCTTGATAGGTCAGCGGTGTGCTCCCAGACCTGCTGTTTCTTCAAATGGACTCCCGTGAGTCATGGAGCTGACGAGCTCGTGGTTGATGCCCTGCGCGCCTGTGAGCAGTACCAGACCTGAGACAATTTTGGCAACCTATTCAGCAAACCCCTAAACCTAGTCTGTAATCTCTACTGACGAAGGTTAATGAACCTGAAACACCGGTTTCTAGAGATCAGCACATTTGCGCCAACCTTGGCGAAACACTCGTTAACACTTCTACGAGGCAAACTACCAGAGACTGCATTACCCAGAATGCCTAGGGCGACCCTTGCTTGATAGGTCAGCGGTGTGCTCCCAGACCTGCTGTTTCTTCAAATAGACTCCCGTGAGTCATGGAGCTGACGAGCTCGTGGTTGATGGCCTGCGCGCCAGTGAGCGGTACCAGACCTGAGACAATTTCGGCAACCTATTCAGCAAACCCCTAAAACTAGTCTGTAATCTCTACTGACGAAGGTTCATGAACCTGAAACACCGGTGTCTAGAGATCAGCACATTTGCGCCAACCTTGGCGAAACACTCGTTAACACTTCTACGAGGCAAACTACCAGAGACTGCATTACCCAGAATGCCAGGGGCGACCCTTGCTTGATAGGTCAGCGGTGTGCTCCCAGACCTGCTGTTTCTTCAAATGGACTCCCATGAGTCATGGAGCTGACGAGCTCGTGGTTGATGCCCTGCGTGCCTGTGAGCTGTACCAGACCTGAGACGATTTCGGCAACCTATTCAGCAAACCCCTAAAACTAGTCTGTAATCTCTGCTGACGAAGGTTAATGAACCTGAAACACCGGTGTCTAGAGATCAGCACATTTGCGCCAACCTTGGCGAAACACTCGTTAACACTTCTACGAGGCAAGCTACCAGAGACTGCATTACCCAGAATGCCAGGGGCGACCCTTGCTTGATAGGTCAGCGGTGTGCTCCCAGACCTGCTGTTTCTTCAAATGGACTCCCGTGAGTCATGGAGCTGACGAGCTCGTGGTTGATGCCCTGCGCGCCTGTGAGCAGTACCAGACCTGAGACGATTTTGGCAACCTATTCAGCAAACCCCTAAACCTAGTCTGTAATCTCTACTGACGAAGGTTAATGAACCTGAAACACCGGTTTCTAGAGATCAGCACATTTGCGCCAACCTTGGCGAAACACTCGTTAACACTTCTACGAGGCAAACTACCAGAGACTGCACTACCCAGAATGCCAGGGGCGACCCTTGCTTGATAGGTCAGCGGTGTGCTCCCAGACCTGCTGTTTCTTCAAATGGACTCCCGTGAGTCATGGAGCTGACGAGCTCGTGGTTGATGCCCTGCGCGCCAGTGAGCGGTACCATACCTGAGACGATTTCGGCAACCTATTCAGCAAACCCCTAAAACTAGTCTGTAATCTCTACTGACGAAGGTTAATGAACCTGAAACACCGGTGTCTAGAGATCAGCACATTTGCGCCAACCTTGGCGAAACACTCGTTAACACTTCTACGAGGCAAACTACCAGAGACTGCATTACCCAGAATGCCAGGGGCGACCCTTGCTTGATAGGTCAGCGGT
This sequence comes from Lissotriton vulgaris, assembly GCF_964263255.1. Lineage (NCBI taxonomy): Eukaryota > Metazoa > Chordata > Amphibia > Caudata > Salamandridae > Lissotriton > Lissotriton vulgaris. Next base: position 41,959 of record NW_028249741.1, read on the forward strand.
GTGCTCCCAGACCTGCTGTTTCTTCAAATGGACTCCCGTGAGTCATGGAGCTGACGAGCTCGTGGTTGATGCCCTGCGCGCCAGTGAGCGGTACCATACCTGAGACGATTTCGGCAACCTATTCAGCAAACCCCTAAAACTAGTCTGTAATCTCTACTGACGAAGGTTAATGAACCTGAAACACCGGTGTCTAGAGATCAGCACATTTGCGCCAACCTTGGCGAAACACTCGTTAACACTTCTACGAGGCAAACTATCAGAGACTGCATTACCCAGAATGCCAGGGGCGACCCTTGCTTGATAGGTCAGCGGTGTGCTCCCAGACCTGCTGTTTCTTCAAATGGACTCCCGTGAGTCATTGAGCTGACGAGCTTGTGGTTGATGCCCCGCGCGCCAGTGAGCGGTACCAGACCTGAGACGATTTTGGCAACCTATTCAGCAAACCCCTAAAACTAGTCTGTAATCTCTACTGACGAAGGTTAATGAACCTGAAACACCAGTGTCTAGAGATCAGCACATTTGCGCCAACCTTGGCGAAACACTCGTTAACACTTCTACGAGGCAAACTACCAGAGACTGCATTACCCAGAATGCCAGGGGGGACCCTTGCTTGATAGGTCAGCGGTGTGCTCCCAGACCTGCTGTTTCTTCAAATGGACTCCCGTGAGTCATGGAGCTGACGAGCTCGTGGTTGATAGCCTGCGCACCAGTGAGCGGTACCAGACCTGAGACGATTTCGGCAACCTATTCAGCAAACCCCTTAAACTAGTCTGTAATCTCTAATGACGAAGGTTAATGAACCTGAACTACCGGTGTCTAGAGATCAGCACATTTGCGCCAACCTTGGCGAAACACTCGTTAACACTTCTACGAGGCAACCTACCAGAGACTGCATTACCCAGAATGCCAGGGGTGACCCTTGCTTGATAGGTCAGCGGTGTGCTCCCAGACCTGCTGTTTCTTCAAATGGACTCCCGTGAGTCATGGAGCTGACGAGCTCGTGGTTGATGCCCTGCGCGCCAGTGAGCGGTACCATACCTGAGACGATTTCGGCAACCTATTCAGCAAACCCCTAAAACTAGTCTGTAATCTCTACTGACGAAGGTTAATGAACCTGAAACACCGGTGTCTAGAGATCAGCACATTTGCGCCAACCTTGGCGAAACACTCGTTAACACTTCTACGAGGCAAACTACCAGAGACTGCATTACCCAGAATGCCAGGGGCGACCCTTGCTTGATAGGTCAGCGGTGTGCTCCCAGACCTGCTGTTTCTTCAAATGGACTCCCGTGAGTCATGGAGCTGACGAGCTCGTGGTTGATGCCCTGCGTGCCTGTGAGCTGTACCAGACCTGAGACGATTTCGGCAACCTATTCAGCAAACCCCTAAAACTAGTCTGTAATCTCTGCTGACGAAGGTTAATGAACCTGAAACACCGGTGTCTAGAGATCAGCACATTTGCGCCAACCTTGGCGAAACACTCGTTAACACTTCTACGAGGCAAGCTACCAGAGACTGCATTACCCAGAATGCCAGGGGCGACCCTTGCTTGATAGGTCAGCGGTGTGCTCCCAGACCTGCTGTTTCTTCAAATGGACTCCCGTGAGTCATGGAGCTGACGAGCTCGTGGTTGATGCCCTGCGCGCCTGTGAGCAGTACCAGACCTGAGACGATTTTGGCAACCTATTCAGCAAACCCCTAAACCTAGTCTGTAATCTCTACTGACGAAGGTTAATGAACCTGAAACACCGGTTTCTAGAGATCAGCACATTTGCGCCAACCTTGGCGAAACACTCGTTAACACTTCTACGAGGCAAACTACCAGAGACTGCACTACCCAGAATGCCAGGGGCGACCCTTGCTTGATAGGTCAGCGGTGTGCTCCCAGACCTGCTGTTTCTTCAAATGGACTCCCGTGAGTCATGGAGCTGACGAGCTCGTGGTTGATGCCCTGCGCGCCAGTGAGCGGTACCATACCTGAGACGATTTCGGCAACCTATTCAGCAAACCCCTAAAACTAGTCTGTAATCTCTACTGACGAAGGTTAATGAACCTGAAACACCGGTGTCTAGAGATCAGCACATTTGCGCCAACCTTGGCGAAACACTCGTTAACACTTCTACGAGGCAAACTACCAGAGACTGCATTACCCAGAATGCCAGGGGCGACCCTTGCTTGATAGGTCAGCGGTGTGCTCCCAGACCTGCTGTTTCTTCAAATGGACTCCCGTGAGTCATGGAGCTGACGAGCTCGTGGTTGATGCCCTGCGCGCCAGTGAGCGGTACCATACCTGAGACGATTTCGGCAACCTATTCAGCAAACCCCTAAAACTAGTCTGTAATCTCTACTGACGAAGGTTAATGAACCTGAAACACCGGTGTCTAGAGATCAGCACATTTGCGCCAACCTTGGCGAAACACTCGTTAACACTTCTACGAGGCAAACTATCAGAGACTGCATTACCCAGAATGCCAGGGGCGACCCTTGCTTGATAGGTCAGCGGTGTGCTCCCAGACCTGCTGTTTCTTCAAATGGACTCCCGTGAGTCATTGAGCTGACGAGCTTGTGGTTGATGCCCCGCGCGCCAGTGAGCGGTACCAGACCTGAGACGATTTTGGCAACCTATTCAGCAAACCCCTAAAACTAGTCTGTAATCTCTACTGACGAAGGTTAATGAACCTGAAACACCAGTGTCTAGAGATCAGCACATTTGCGCCAACCTTGGCGAAACACTCGTTAACACTTCTACGAGGCAAACTACCAGAGACTGCATTACCCAGAATGCCAGGGGGGACCCTTGCTTGATAGGTCAGCGGTGTGCTCCCAGACCTGCTGTTTCTTCAAATGGACTCCCGTGAGTCATGGAGCTGACGAGCTCGTGGTTGATAGCCTGCGCACCAGTGAGCGGTACCAGACCTGAGACGATTTCGGCAACCTATTCAGCAAACCCCTTAAACTAGTCTGTAATCTCTAATGACGAAGGTTAATGAACCTGAACTACCGGTGTCTAGAGATCAGCACATTTGCGCCAACCTTGGCGAAACACTCGTTAACACTTCTACGAGGCAACCTACCAGAGACTGCATTACCCAGAATGCCAGGGGTGACCCTTGCTTGATAGGTCAGCGGTGTGCTCCCAGACCTGCTGTTTCTTCAAATGGACTCCCGTGAGTCATGGAGCTGACGAGCTCGTGGTTGATGCCCTGCGCGCCAGTGAGCGGTACCATACCTGAGACGATTTCGGCAACCTATTCAGCAAACCCCTAAAACTAGTCTGTAATCTCTACTGACGAAGGTTAATGAACCTGAAACACCGGTGTCTAGAGATCAGCACATTTGCGCCAACCTTGGCGAAACACTCGTTAACACTTCTACGAGGCAAACTACCAGAGACTGCATTACCCAGAATGCCAGGGGCGACCCTTGCTTGATAGGTCAGCGGTGTGCTCCCAGACCTGCTGTTTCTTCAAATGGACTCCCGTGAGTCATGGAGCTGACGAGCTCGTGGTTGATGCCCTGCGTGCCTGTGAGCTGTACCAGACCTGAGACGATTTCGGCAACCTATTCAGCAAACCCCTAAAACTAGTCTGTAATCTCTGCTGACGAAGGTTAATGAACCTGAAACACCGGTGTCTAGAGATCAGCACATTTGCGCCAACCTTGGCGAAACACTCGTTAACACTTCTACGAGGCAAGCTACCAGAGACTGCATTACCCAGAATGCCAGGGGCGACCCTTGCTTGATAGGTCAGCGGTGTGCTCCCAGACCTGCTGTTTCTTCAAATGGACTCCCGTGAGTCATGGAGCTGACGAGCTCGTGGTTGATGCCCTGCGCGCCTGTGAGCAGTACCAGACCTGAGACGATTTTGGCAACCTATTCAGCAAACCCCTAAACCTAGTCTGTAATCTCTACTGACGAAGGTTAATGAACCTGAAACACCGGTTTCTAGAGATCAGCACATTTGCGCCAACCTTGGCGAAACACTCGTTAACACTTCTACGAGGCAAACTACCAGAGACTGCATTACCCAGAATGCCTAGGGCGACCCTTGCTTGATAGGTCAGCGGTGTGCTCCCAGACCTGCTGTTTCTTCAAATAGACTCCCGTGAGTCATGGAGCTGACGAGCTCGTGGTTGATGCCCTGCGCGCCAGTGAGCGGTACCAGACCTGAGACAATTTCGGCAACCTATTCAGCAAACCCCTAAAACTAGTCTGTAATCTCTACTGACGAAGGTTCATGAACCTGAAACACCGGTGTCTAGAGATCAGCACATTTGCGCCAACCTTGGCGAAACACTCGTTAACACTTCTATGAGGCAAACTACCAGAGACTGCATTACCCAGAATGCCAGGGGCGACCCTTGCTTGATAGGTCAGCGGTGTGCTCCCAGACCTGCTGTTTCTTCAAATGGACTCCCATGAGTCATGGAGCTGACGAGCTCGTGGTTGATGCCCTGCGTGCCTGTGAGCTGTACCAGACCTGAGACGATTTCGGCAACCTATTCAGCAAACCCCTAAAACTAGTCTGTAATCTCTGCTGACGAAGGTTAATGAACCTGAAACACCGGTGTCTAGAGATCAGCACATTTGCGCCAACCTTGGCGAAACACTCGTTAACACTTCTACGAGGCAAGCTACCAGAGACTGCATTACCCAGAATGCCAGGGGCGACCCTTGCTTGATAGGTCAGCGGTGTGCTCCCAGACCTGCTGTTTCTTCAAATGGACTCCCGTGAGTCATGGAGCTGACAAGCTCGTGGTTGATGCCCTGCGCGCCTGTGAGCAGTACCAGACCTGAGACGATTTTGGCAACCTATTCAGCAAACCCCTAAACCTAGTCTGTAATCTCTACTGACGAAGGTTAATGAACCTGAAACACCGGTTTCTAGAGATCAGCACATTTGCGCCAACCTTGGCGAAACACTCGTTAACACTTCTACGAGGCAAACTACCAGAGACTGCACTACCCAGAATGCCAGGGGCGACCCTTGCTTGATAGGTCAGCGGTGTGCTCCCAGACCTGCTGTTTCTTCAAATGGACTCCCGTGAGTCATGGAGCTGACGAGCTCGTGGTTGATGCCCTGCGCGCCAGTGAGCGGTACCATACCTGAGACGATTTCGGCAACCTATTCAGCAAACCCCTAAAACTAGTCTGTAATCTCTACTGACGAAGGTTAATGAACCTGAAACACCGGTGTCTAGAGATCAGCACATTTGCGCCAACCTTGGCGAAACACTCGTTAACACTTCTACGAGGCAAACTACCAGAGACTGCATTACCCAGAATGCCAGGGGCGACCCTTGCTTGATAGGTCAGCGGTGTGCTCCCAGACCTGCTGTTTCTTCAAATGGACTCCCGTGAGTCATGGAGCTGACGAGCTCGTGGTTGATGCCCTGCGCGCCAGTGAGCGGTACCATACCTGAGACGATTTCGGCAACCTATTCAGCAAACCCCTAAAACTAGTCTGTAATCTCTACTGACGAAGGTTAATGAACCTGAAACACCGGTGTCTAGAGATCAGCACATTTGCGCCAACCTTGGCGAAACACTCGTTAACACTTCTACGAGGCAAACTATCAGAGACTGCATTACCCAGAATGCCAGGGGCGACCCTTGCTTGATAGGTCAGCGGTGTGCTCCCAGACCTGCTGTTTCTTCAAATGGACTCCCGTGAGTCATTGAGCTGACGAGCTTGTGGTTGATGCCCCGCGCGCCAGTGAGCGGTACCAGACCTGAGACGATTTTGGCAACCTATTCAGCAAACCCCTAAAACTAGTCTGTAATCTCTACTGACGAAGGTTAATGAACCTGAAACACCAGTGTCTAGAGATCAGCACATTTGCGCCAACCTTGGCGAAACACTCGTTAACACTTCTACGAGGCAAACTACCAGAGACTGCATTACCCAGAATGCCAGGGGGGACCCTTGCTTGATAGGTCAGCGGTGTGCTCCCAGACCTGCTGTTTCTTCAAATGGACTCCCGTGAGTCATGGAGCTGACGAGCTCGTGGTTGATAGCCTGCGCACCAGTGAGCGGTACCAGACCTGAGACGATTTCGGCAACCTATTCAGCAAACCCCTTAAACTAGTCTGTAATCTCTAATGACGAAGGTTAATGAACCTGAAACACCGGTGTCTAGAGATCAGCACATTTGCGCCAACCTTGGCGAAACACTCGTTAACACTTCTACGAGGCAAACTACCAGAGACTGCATTACCCAGAACGCCAGGGGCGACCCTTGCTTGATAGGTCAGCGGTGTGCTCCCAGACCTGCTGTTTCTTCAAATGGACTCCCGTGAGTCATGGAGCTGACGAGCTCGTGGTTGATGCCCTGCGTGCCTGTGAGCTGTACCAGACCTGAGACGATTTCGGCAACCTATTCAGCAAACCCCTAAAACTAGTCTGTAATCTCTGCTGACCAAGGTTAATGAACCTGAAACACCGGTGTCTAGAGATCAGCACATTTGCGCCAACCTTGGCGAAACACTCGTTAACACTTCTACGAGGCAAGCTACCAGAGACTGCATTACCCAGAATGCCAGGGGCGACCCTTGCTTGATAGGTCAGCGGTGTGCTCCCAGACCTGCTGTTTCTTCAAATGGACTCCCGTGAGTCATGGAGCTGACGAGCTCGTGGTTGATGCCCTGCGCGCCTGTGAGCAGTACCAGACCTGAGACGATTTTGGCAACCTATTCAGCAAACCCCTAAACCTAGTCTGTAATCTCTACTGACGAAGGTTAATGAACCTGAAACACCGGTTTCTAGAGATCAGCACATTTGCGCCAACCTTGGCGAAACACTCGTTAACACTTCTACGAGGCAAACTACCAGAGACTGCATTACCCAGAATGCCTAGGGCGACCCTTGCTTGATAGGTCAGCGGTGTGCTCCCAGACCTGCTGTTTCTTCAAATAGACTCCCGTGAGTCATGGAGCTGACGAGCTCGTGGTTGATGCCCTGCGCGCCAGTGAGCGGTACCAGACCTGAGACAATTTCGGCAACCTATTCAGCAAACCCCTAAAACTAGTCTGTAATCTCTACTGACGAAGGTTCATGAACCTGAAACACCGGTGTCTAGAGATCAGCACATTTGCGCCAACCTTGGCGAAACACTCGTTAACACTTCTACGAGGCAAACTACCAGAGACTGCATTACCCAGAATGCCAGGGGCGACCCTTGCTTGATAGGTCAGCGGTGTGCTCCCAGACCTGCTGTTTCTTCAAATGGACTCCCATGAGTCATGGAGCTGACGAGCTCGTGGTTGATGCCCTGCGTGCCTGTGAGCTGTACCAGACCTGAGACGATTTCGGCAACCTATTCAGCAAACCCCTAAAACTAGTCTGTAATCTCTGCTGACGAAGGTTAATGAACCTGAAACACCGGTGTCTAGAGATCAGCACATTTGCGCCAACCTTGGCGAAACACTCGTTAACACTTCTACGAGGCAAGCTACCAGAGACTGCATTACCCAGAATGCCAGGGGCGACCCTTGCTTGATAGGTCAGCGGTGTGCTCCCAGACCTGCTGTTTCTTCAAATGGACTCCCGTGAGTCATGGAGCTGACGAGCTCGTGGTTGATGCCCTGCGCGCCTGTGAGCAGTACCAGACCTGAGACGATTTTGGCAACCTATTCAGCAAACCCCTAAACCTAGTCTGTAATCTCTACTGACGAAGGTTAATGAACCTGAAACACCGGTTTCTAGAGATCAGCACATTTTCGCCAACCTTGGCGAAACACTCGTTAACACTTCTACGAGGCAAACTACCAGAGACTGCACTACCCAGAATGCCAGGGGCGACCCTTGCTTGATAGGTCAGCGGTGTGCTCCCAGACCTGCTGTTTCTTCAAATGGACTCCCGTGAGTCATGGAGCTGACGAGCTCGTGGTTGATGCCCTGCGCGCCAGTGAGCGGTACCATACCTGAGACGATTTCGGCAACCTATTCAGCAAACCCCTAAAACTAGTCTGTAATCTCTACTGACGAAGGTTAATGAACCTGAAACACCGGTGTCTAGAGATCAGCACATTTGCGCCAACCTTGGCGAAACACTCGTTAACACTTCTACGAGGCAAACTACCAGAGACTGCATTACCCAGAATGCCAGGGGCGACCCTTGCTTGATAGGTCAGCGGTGTGCTCCCAGACCTGCTGTTTCTTCAAATGGACTCCCGTGAGTCATGGAGCTGACGAGCTCGTGGTTGATGCCCTGCGCGCCAGTGAGCGGTACCATACCTGAGACGATTTCGGCAACCTATTCAGCAAACCCCTAAAACTAGTCTGTAATCTCTACTGACGAAGGTTAATGAACCTGAAACACCGGTGTCTAGAGATCAGCACATTTGCGCCAACCTTGGCGAAACACTCGTTAACACTTCTACGAGGCAAACTATCAGAGACTGCATTACCCAGAATGCCAGGGGCGACCCTTGCTTGATAGGTCAGCGGTGTGCTCCCAGACCTGCTGTTTCTTCAAATGGACTCCCGTGAGTCATTGAGCTGACGAGCTTGTGGTTGATGCCCCGCGCGCCAGTGAGCGGTACCAGACCTGAGACGATTTTGGCAACCTATTCAGCAAACCCCTAAAACTAGTCTGTAATCTCTACTGACGAAGGTTAATGAACCTGAAACACCAGTGTCTAGAGATCAGCACATTTGCGCCAACCTTGGCGAAACACTCGTTAACACTTCTACGAGGCAAACTACCAGAGACTGCATTACCCAGAATGCCAGGGGGGACCCTTGCTTGATAGGTCAGCGGTGTGCTCCCAGACCTGCTGTTTCTTCAAATGGACTCCCGTGAGTCATGGAGCTGACGAGCTCGTGGTTGATAGCCTGCGCACCAGTGAGCGGTACCAGACCTGAGACGATTTCGGCAACCTATTCAGCAAACCCCTTAAACTAGTCTGTAATCTCTAATGACGAAGGTTAATGAACCTGAACTACCGGTGTCTAGAGATCAGCACATTTGCGCCAACCTTGGCGAAACACTCGTTAACACTTCTACGAGGCAACCTACCAGAGACTGCATTACCCAGAATGCCAGGGGTGACCCTTGCTTGATAGGTCAGCGGTGTGCTCCCAGACCTGCTGTTTCTTCAAATGGACTCCCGTGAGTCATGGAGCTGACGAGCTCGTGGTTGATGCCCTGCGCGCCAGTGAGCGGTACCATACCTGAGACGATTTCGGCAACCTATTCAGCAAACCCCTAAAACTAGTCTGTAATCTCTACTGACGAAGGTTAATGAACCTGAAACACCGGTGTCTAGAGATCAGCACATTTGCGCCAACCTTGGCGAAACACTCGTTAACACTTCTACGAGGCAAACTACCAGAGACTGCATTACCCAGAATGCCAGGGGCGACCCTTGCTTGATAGGTCAGCGGTGTGCTCCCAGACCTGCTGTTTCTTCAAATGGACTCCCGTGAGTCATGGAGCTGACGAGCTCGTGGTTGATGCCCTGCGTGCCTGTGAGCTGTACCAGACCTGAGACGATTTCGGCAACCTATTCAGCAAACCCCTAAAACTAGTCTGTAATCTCTGCTGACGAAGGTTAATGAACCTGAAACACCGGTGTCTAGAGATCAGCACATTTGCGCCAACCTTGGCGAAACACTCGTTAACACTTCTACGAGGCAAGCTACCAGAGACTGCATTACCCAGAATGCCAGGGGCGACCCTTGCTTGATAGGTCAGCGGTGTGCTCCCAGACCTGCTGTTTCTTCAAATGGACTCCCGTGAGTCATGGAGCTGACGAGCTCGTGGTTGATGCCCTGCGCACCTGTGAGCAGTACCAGACCTGAGACGATTTTGGCAACCTATTCAGCAAACCCCTAAACCTAGTCTGTAATCTCTACTGACGAAGGTTAATGAACCTGAAACACCGGTTTCTAGAGATCAGCACATTTGCGCCAACCTTGGCGAAACACTCGTTAACACTTCTACGAGGCAAACTACCAGAGACTGCATTACCCAGAATGCCTAGGGCGACCCTTGCTTGATAGGTCAGCGGTGTGCTCCCAGACCTGCTGTTTCTTCAAATAGACTCCCGTGAGTCATGGAGCTGACGAGCTCGTGGTTGATGCCCTGCGCGCCAGTGAGCGGTACCAGACCTGAGACAATTTCGGCAACCTATTCAGCAAACCCCTAAAACTAGTCTGTAATCTCTACTGACGAAGGTTCATGAACCTGAAACACCGGTGTCTAGAGATCAGCACATTTGCGCCAACCTTGGCGAAACACTCGTTAACACTTCTACGAGGCAAACTACCAGAGACTGCATTACCCAGAATGCCAGGGGCGACCCTTGCTTGATAGGTCAGCGGTGTGCTCCCAGACCTGCTGTTTCTTCAAATGGACTCCCGTGAGTCATGGAGCTGACGAGCTCGTGGTTGATGCCCTGCGCGCCAGTGAGCGGTACCAGACCTGAGACGATTTTGGCAACCTATTCAGCAAACCCCTAAAACTAGTCTGTAATCTCTACTGACGAAGGTTAATGAACCTGAAACACCGGTGTCTAGAGATCAGCACATTTGCGCCAACCTTGGCGAAACACTCGTTAACACTTCTACGAGGCAAACTACCAGAGACTGCATTACCCAGAATGCCAGGGGCGACCCTTGCTTGATAGGTCAGCGGTGTGCTCCCAGACCTGCTGTTTCTTCAAATGGACTCCCGTGAGTCATGGAGCTGACGAGCTCGTGGTTGATGTCCTGCGCGCCAGTGAGCGGTACCAGACCGGAGACGATTTCGGCAACCTATTCAGCAAACCCCTAAAACTAGTCTGTAATCTCTACTGACGAAGGTTAATGAACCTGAAACACCGGTGTCTAGAGATCAGCACATTTGCGCCAACCTTGGCGAAACCCTCGTTAACACTTCTACGAGGCAAACTACCAGAGACTGCATTACCCAGAATGCCAGGGGCGACCCTTGCTTGATAGGTCAGCGGTGTGCTCCAAGACCTGCTGTTTCTTCAAATGGACTCCCGTGAGTCATTGAGCTGACGAGCTTGTGGTTGATGCCCTGCGCGCCAGTGAGCGGTACCAGACCTGAGACGATTTCGGCAACCTATTCAGCAAACCCCTAAAACTAGTCTGTAATCTCTACTGACGAAGGTTAATGAAACTGAAACACCAGTGTCTAGAGATCAGCACATTTGCGCCAACCTTGGCGAAACACTCGTTAACACTTCTACGAGGCAAACTACCAGAGACTGCATTACCCAGAATGCCAGGGGCGACCCTTGCTTGATAGGTCAGCGGTGTGCTCCCAGACCTGCTGTTTCTTCAAATGGACTCCCGTGAGTCATGGAGCTGACGAGCTCGTGGTTGATACCCTGCGCGCCAGTGAGCGGTACCAGACCTGAGACGATTTCGGCAACCTATTCAGCAAACCCCTTAAACTAGTCTGTAATCTCTACTGACGAAGGTTAATGAACCTGAAACACCGGTGTCTCGAGATCAGCACATTTGCGCCAACCTTGGCGAAACACTCGTTAACACTTCTACGAGGCAAACTACCAGAGACTGCATTACCCAGAATGCCAGGGGCAACCCTTGCTTGATAGGTCAGCGGTGTGCTCCCAGACCTGCTGTTTCTTCAAATGGACTCCCATGAGTCATGGAGCTGACGAGCTTGTGGTTGATGCCCTGCGTGCCTGTGAGCTGTACCAGACCTGAGACGATTTCGGCAACCTATTCAGCAAACCCCTAAAACTAGTCTGTAATCTCTACTGACGAAGGTTAATGAACCTGAAACACCGGTGTCTAGAGATCAGCACATTTGCGCCAACCTTGGCGAAACACTCGTTAACACTTCTACGAGGAAAGCTACCAGAGACTGCATTACCCAGAATGCCAGGGGCGACCCTTGCTTGATAGGTCAGTGGTGTGCTCCCAGACCTGCTGTTTCTTCAAATGGACTCCCGTGAGTCATGGAGCTGACGAGCTCGTGGTTGATGCCCTGCGCGCCTGTGAGCGGTACCAGACCTGAGACGATTTTGGCAACCTATTCAGCAAACCCCTAAAACTAGTCTGTAATCTCTACTGACGAAGGTTAATGAACCTGAAACACCGGTTTCTAGAGATCAGCACATTTGCGCCAACCTTGGCGAAACACTCGTTAACACTTCTACGAGGCAAACTACCAGAGACTGCATTACCCAGAATGCCTGGGGCGACCCTTGCTTGATAGGTCAGCGGTGTGCTCCCAGACCTGCTGTTTCTTT
>NW_028249742.1:0-21950 GCF_964263255.1 Lissotriton vulgaris
CTGACATTTAGCAATGGTGACTATATAACATCTGACAAAAAAATCTTTGTTCAATTCTTCCAACATGTCTGAATAAAATACTAACCTGAATCTCCAACATCAATCATTGAGGGAGGGGCACAGTTCCTTTTTTAAAAACATTTTTTTATTGACAACACATATGTACATAGCAATGACCAAAACAAGAAGGCACGGCACATACAAAATAGAGGGGTCTCCAAACCGGTCCTGGAGGGCCGGATCCATACCAGATTTTTTGGATATCCCCATTGAGATACATGTAGTAATTTTAAAAATCTGGCACGGATCCGGCCCTCCAGGACCGGTTTGGAGACCCCTCAAATAGACATTTAGTTCCAAACAGGTCAAAAATAAAGCAGCGATATTAATATATATCCGCACCCACGGACAGGGGAATAACATACAGGAATAGACAACAATTTAAAAATGATCCAACAAAGCAGGACAGTGAACCATACCCAAGCCAAGATTTATATATCCATATAAGTCATAACTGACTCTCAAATTTGCCGCCCAAGTTTCATTTTTCGCCTACCTTTGAAGGCATATAAACTATACTCCATGTTAAACATAGCCAGGAACCTTGCCCTACATGCCTCAAAAGAAGGGGTATCTTTTTGCAGCCAGCTAGATTCAATGCAGAGCCTAACCACAGCTGTGGCTAAAAAGATTAAATAGACTGATTTACTGGATACCGTATCTGCTGCTGCACCCATCTCTACTCCCAACAGGGTCTGCATAGCTAACAAATGTACAGGCTCCCCCAAGATTTCAGTAAGTAATTTATCCATATGTTCAAATAGCCTACTTAACTGCTGACATGAGTAAAAAACATGGTGGGCCGTGGCTTGAGCGCCACGTGAGATGGCGGCTTTATAGCGGAGCTCCGCTACCGAGCGTCCGACAGGGACCAATTTCGGTGCTTTTTCCGGAGATTTTTTGCCAGCAAAACGTGGATGCCTGCACATGAAGATGAGGTGAGCATTATGCTTTGCTCTGTCACCTCCAACGTTGCCTGCAATTGTTAATTTTCTTCAAAAATCGGCCCGGTTTTACCGCGGTCGCCATTTTGTTTTTCCCTGTTCGAGCTGGGAATCGTTTTTTGGGCGCTGCGCACCTTGAAAATGCCCCAATGGTGCTTTATTTCTGCTTCACCTCCCTTTCCAATGTTTGGGCCCTGATAATTACCTTACATGACTGTTTTTCTGGATTTTTGCGTGTCCAGCCCCCTTATCTGCATAAATGTACTGCCATTTTCCCTCAGGACCATGTTTTTTTCCTCACATTTGTCTGTTTAGAGATTGTTGACGCTCTTTTACTTCAGTTTTGTTCGTATATTTAACTGCCATGTGCTCCTGCCTACCATTACCTCTGGTTTGTTGCGCAATATTGGACTGACCTAATTTTCTCCCATTTTTCTACGTCTTCTTTATGGGGAGGCTGCGCAACCTTAAGATTTCTACCTCTGCTCAGCCGCGCATTTGCTCAGACTCCGACTCTACTCCTCCTGACATGGAAGATTCCGCACCACACAAAACAGACACAACCTCTGGAGCTATTCCAAAATCCAAATCCTCCAGTAAGCTCCAGCAATCGTCTTCGACTAAAAGGCTCAAGAAAGTCCCACCTTCTCCAGATAACTCCTCAAATTCTGCTGCCATGGACCTCATTTTAGGAGAAATTCGTGCTTTAAAGCCTTTTATGACTGAAACAACCAAACATTACAATTTTTGCACGATAAGCAATCTACTGAAGCCCTTCAGACTTCCTGTTCTCGATTTACAGATCTGGAAAGGGATGGAGCAATCTACTGAAGCCCTTCAGACTTCCTGTTCTCGATTTACAGATCTGGAAAGGGATGTCTCCCTTCTCAAGTGACAGGCAGAGGATTTGGAAAATCACAATCGAAGAAATAACCTCTGTCTTTTTGGTTTGCGAGAGCACATAGAAGGGTCTAACCCAACAGAGTTTTTCCAATCATTTCTACCAAAGATTTTGGACCTTCAGTCTTCCTCTACCTTTAACATCCAACGAGCTCATAGACTGGGTCTCAAAATTTCCACTAAACCTCGTGGTGTCATTATGTTGTTCCTTCAATATACAGACCTACTTCAAGTTTTATCTGCAGCCAAATCTAAAAAACAAATTATGTGGGAAGGTCATCGTTTATATCTCACTCAAGATGTGGCTAAAGTCACGGCTGATCGACGTAAGCAGTTCTTGGATATGTGCCCACAATTGCGTGCCCTTAATGCCAGATATGGATTACTTCATCCTTGCCTTTTCAAGGTCACCTACAAAGACAAAACCATGACTTTTGAAGATCCGCTTGCTCTGCAGGAATTTCTTCGTCAACATGGAGCTGATGTTATGGACACATCCAGAGCTGTTTAATTGTTTTTTCATGCCTCTGTAATTTAGTTTGTGTCCTCTAATTTGTGCATTTATTCATTGTTCTGTATCATCCTTCCTGTGTCCTTCCTTCTTTTACTCATGTACAATTGTATTTTTCTTTTTATTTAGTCTTTGTATTGTTCAATAGTGGGTCTGTTTTCGCTTTTGTCAACCTTTTGTCTTCTTTCTCTACATTTGCAGACTTCCTCTATTTCTCGTCATCCCGATTTACCCTTTAATCAGTAAACATGTTGTCCTTCCCCGGATGTTCGGTGGTGTTTTGCTCTTGCTGTTGAGGTCGTCGTCTTCCGGCGTCGTCACCCCCATTCTTCATTTTGTAATTGTAAGTATGTTTTTCTTTGTTTATCTTCGTCATTCACCATCTATCATTTTTCTCTTTCTTTTCTTCTTCTTTTCTTTCTTTTCTTTCCTCTTCTTTTTTCTAATTTTGCACTTCTATCACTCTGTTATTGTTCTTTTCTCTCAGTTTACTCTCGGAATTTCTGCAGTTTCACTTCTAATCATTCCTCTTCTCACTTTTTCTCTATTGCTCTTTTTCATATCTATACTACACGTTCTAAATTCCGAGTTGTTACAAGGAACGTTAAAGGGTTGAACAACCCTATTAAGAGGCAACGGGTTATATCCCATTTGGCTAGACTTAAAGGAGATGTGGCTCTTTTGCAGGAGTCCCATCTCTCTGATAGTGAGTCTTTGAAACTTAAACGCGGCTGGGTGGATCATATTTTTCACTCACCGGCTATAGGTAAGAAAAATTGAGTTATTTTACTTTGTCATAAAAAGTTGAATGTTTCTCTTCTTTCTCAGGAATGTGATTCTGAGGGTCAGTGGGTTCTGGTTAAACTATCCATTGACACAATTCCTGTGGTTATCTTCAATGTTTATGCACCTACTGGTATTGATAAATTGTTTTGGCCTCTATATCAAACAAACTTACTACATTTACTGATGACTATGTTATTTTTGGTGGTGATTGTAACCAGGTTTTAGATCCGATTCTTGACAGGAATTCTAAAGTGAAATTTTCTGCCTCTAAAATGCATTCACAATTCACCACCTCTATCCGCAACAATGCTCTAGTTGATATTTGGCGTTTATGTAACCTGGACCTTAGAGAATATAGTTTCTACTCCCCTTCCCATCATTCCCAATCCCGCATTGATTATTTATTTTTGAGTAAATCCCTGGCTCAACTTGCCCTTCACTCTGATATTGGATCCATTTTAATTTCTGATCACGCCCCAGTGTTTGTAGATATCGACCTCCTCCCCTTTTTCCCTCATCCTGGATGTTGGAGATTTAATATTTCACTTCTCCTTGACCCCTCCTTCTGCACCAAATTTAAATCTTTTGCTACCAAATTTTTTGATCTTAATCAAACCCCTGAAACTCCTATTGTGATGGTATGGGATTCCTTTAAGGCGGCAGCTATAGGTTTTATTATCAATTTTGTATCTCACAAGAAGAAACAGTCCCAGGTTAAGTCAGCTCAACTTTTGGATAATATTAAGAAAGTTGAATATACCTATTACCACTCCAACTCTGAATCATCCTTCAAGGAACTTATCAACGCTAAAATTGCATTTAATAAATTTACTACCACTGCTGCCTCCAATTCTTTATTGAAATGCAATTCGCGTTACTACGGTGGTCAAAACAAAATGGGGAAGTTACTAGCCAACTACCTCAAAATACGGAAAAACAGACAAAAGGTTGAATCTATTCGGAGTCTTACCGGTATATCACTGTTTAAAGAAAAAAGATATCTTAGGTAAGCATGGGCGGAAAATCCGTTACGCTCGCGGATTTTGCGGATTTTCAGTAAATTCGCAATCTGCGAGATTCGCGAATTTCCCGCAAAATCCGCAAATTCGCACGCAGCTGATTTTTTTTCTTTGCGGTGTAAGTTCGCAATTGCGAACATGTAGGTGCGGCGGGCAGCAACAATCTCGCACTCGCGTAATTACAAAAATTGCAATTCTGCACAAGAAATCTACTAGTAAGCAGCATAGACCTTCTGAAAATGATTATTTTTATCAGAATACCTTCTCAGGTTGACATTTGCCTGCACTTTTTTAGATTTGAGGCCTTTTGATTTTCTTTGGATAACTTTTGGATTAGAAATCAACTTTCTCATATAAGCTTGGTGGGGCATTAAAGTTGCTGTAATGCTGCTCTGCAGAAAAACGAGTTTTGCAAAAGTGAAAGCAGGTTCAAAAGTTCAAACTCATCATTAGTAACCGTTCCCTGTAGTGCTTCCTGACAAGGCCCCCTCCAGAGTTCAGTTGCTAGTTGCAACAATTATATGACCCTGCTCTGACCCTCACAGCAGGCTCATAGAATAGCTACAAGTAGGCCACAAAGGTCCTGGAAAAAAAAATTGCACTGCAACAGAAAGCAAATTACAGATAAGGAAGCAGGTGCCAGACTGGAATTTTAAAACAATGCCACATTAATAAATCAACCCCAAATTAATTCATGTCAGTTGAAGCAGGCAGGTGTGCTTGCTTTTTCCCCCCATAATCTACAGTGATGATGAACCAGAGGGTGGCATAAGGCATTGATGTACCAGAGGGTGGCATGGGTGAAACAGAGGAGGCAGGGGTGAAACAGAGGGTGCTGGGAACCTGTGATGATGAACCAGACGTAGAAACAACATAATCGTGACCGTTGCGAGCCGACATGTAAGTTCGCAATTGCGAACTGTTACAAAACCCTCGCGAACTGTCAGAAATCCTTGCGAACTGGCAGAAATCCTTTAGAACACAAAAAAAAATCCGCAAACTCGGGAGAATTCGCGGATTTTGCGGATTGCGAGTTTGCAAATTCGCAAAATTCGCGAACGCCAGATTCGCAAAATTCGCCCATGCTTAATCTTAGGCGAATTTGTTTCTTTTTATAAAACTCCTTACACTCCTGAGCATTCTCCTAACCCTGCCGACCTTCTTTCCTATTTTCAAGATATCCCCTCCCCTCCCTCTTCTCATGTTGATTTTCATGCCCAAGAGGCTGATATTACGCTTTCTGAACTATCCAGCGCAGTCTAATAATTAAGACTTGGGAAAGAACCGGGCCCGACAGTTTCACTATTGAATTCTATAACTCTTTTGCCTCCCTTCTTCTTCCAAAATTACTTACATTATTTCACTCCTTTGTCCTTTCTGGCTCCTCTCGGGGTTGTTTTCAAGAGGCTTTGATCTGTCTGATACCGAAGGATGACAAAGATCATACTTTATGTAAGAATTATCGTCCCATTTCCTTAGTAAACACGGATTATAAAATCCTCACTAAAATTTTGGCCCTTAGAATGGATCCTCTCCTCTCCGACTTAATTGGCCCAGAACAATCCAGTTTTGTGAAAGGTCGCCTATCGTCCGATAATTCCCGTGTATTTTTTAACATTTTGAGCAGGGCCTCCTCACTCTCTCTTTCTTTGGCTGCCATCTCCTTGGATGCTAAGAAGGCTTTTGACAGGTTAGGTTGGGATTTTATGTTTCCGGCTCTCAAATGGGCGGGTTTTCCCCCTAAATTTATTTCCTTCATCTCCTTACTTTATTCATGCCCTCAAGCTTCGATATTTGTGAATGGCTTGGTCTCAGATTACTTTCCATTACAGAGAGGAGTACGACAAGGTTGCCCCTTATCTCCCCTTTTGTTTGTGTTAACTTTGGAACCTTTTCTCACTAAAATTAGGAATGATGCTAATATTTCTGGATTTCAGTTTGGTTCTCATCAAGTTAAATTCTCGGTTTACGCTGATGATATTCTTCTCTATGAGTTCTGAACCCCTATCCTCTCTCCCGTCTTTTCTACAAGTGTCCTCCTTTTCTGCATATCGATTAAATGTTGATAAATGTGAAATCTTGCCCTTAAATCCTTTATGTCAAAAACATATTTTCGAGAATTCTGGCTTCTCTTGGCAACCTTTGAAAATTAAATATTTGGGGATTTGGTTTACTCCTTGCCTTTCTGATACCCCCAAATGTAATTTTGATTGTATTTCCAACAAGTTGACCACTTCTATTACACGATGGAATCCCTTATTTCTTTCCTGGTGGGGTCGTCTCGATTCTATAAAAATGATGCTAGCCCCAATTATATTGTACACTATTTCTAAGATTCCCATTCATATTCCTACTCACTTCTTTAAGACGATCAATTCCATTCCTCTTAAATTTTTGTGGAAAGGTAAGCGCTCTCGTATTCCATTGCTTCCTTGAAAAAAGACAAATCTATTGGCGGTCTCAAATTTCCTGACTTTAAATCGTATCACAGAGCCTTCTCTTTGAAACAGGCCATTAAGTGGCTTTCTTCAGATCTTCCTTTTTATCCCCCTCTCTGGCTTCAAATAGAGTCTTCTTTTCTTCTTCCCTTTGAATTTCCTGAGATTCTAGCTTTTACATCTAAAATAACCTCTTTACGTAACCCTATCATCTCTCATTCTTGTAGGCTCCTTACCCCTTACTTGTCCTCTTCCTATCCATCTGCTATTTCTACTCACTTACAACCTATTTGGCATAATAAGCTCCTTAAGATTCGGAATCATTCCATTTTTTGGAAATCCTGGCATTCTCGTGGTCTCAAATGGATTTCTCAGCTCAGCTCTTCTAACCTACCCCTTTTGTTTTCTGATCTACAATCACGTTTTTCCCTTCCCTCCTCTGCTCGTCCTCAATATCTCTCACTCTACCCTGTTCTCATTCAATATCTTCACTTATTGGCCTCCACTAATGATATCCCTTCCTCCTTCTGCTCCATTTATTCTGCATTAGATAGTACTCCTTCAGGTTCCTTTTTGTATAAATCTTTTCAGTGTACACTGGATAGACCTAAATCCAAGGTTGAGCTGGCTTGGGAAAAGGATTTTTTGCAGGAGTGGCACGTTCCATTATGGGATAAAATTTGGTCAAAGATACATGGGACCTCTAAAGCTGCTAACACTACCCAAACTTTATATTTTATTTATAATCGCACTTTATTTACACCATTAACTTTATCGTCCTTTTCCCCTGACACTCCGGCCACTTGCTGGTCTTGTTCTTGTTCGTCTGCGGACTTAAAATATATGCTATTTGATTGCCCGCCCATCTCCCGTTTTTGGAAGATTTTTATCTTTCACCTCCCCTTCTCCATTGTTAATATTTTTCTCGGTTCCTTGTCCCCCATTTTTCCCAAATCCTCACAACATTACGCCCTATTGGACCTCTTAGTAGCTATTGCTTTTCACCTCATCATCTCTAATTGGAAACAAGCGACTGATGTCACTTTTCGTGCTTGGTGGAATGCAGTTTGCTTTCATCACAGGTTAGACAACAATTTTGTTACTCCCATTACCCTTGCAGTCAAGCGGGATCTCCTGTGGCTCCCTCTAACTACTTATTTATCCTCGGTTGCTTCCTCATCCCAGTCATCTCAAGTTAACGCTGTTGAAGTTCGTAAACCACCATGATTTTCTTTCAATGCCTTTTACTATTGCTAATATTATTTAATATTCTCTCTAGATTGTATATTTATTATTATCTTCATTTACTCCTAATGCTTTTTATGTTTGCTTTAGTATTTTGATATGTGAGATTACTATCAATTAACTTAACAAAACATGAACCATATCAGCAGCGAGAAGTCGGTAGCGAAAACATTTACCCTCCTGCCCCCCCCAATTTAACGATTTTATCAGGTGTATAATATAGATTGAAAATCGTTTTGTAATGTTGAGCATAAATATTAGCAGACAAAAAGAGTCGTCAGGCCAAATCAATAGAAGTCTCCAGTTGTATACCCTGACATCCTAATCTATTATTCCATTTACAGTTATGGGCTACCAGGTCATTGTACCTAGCATTAAGGTACATAATGTACCAATTCACGCCTCCTTCCTTACTGCCTCAATAAGAGGATTAGGTTGAACTGATACTGCTCCTTGAGCTGCTCGAAAGATTTGAGCCCACTATCCATAAATAGATCACCAACCATAAAAAGTCTTTTAGTCCGCCAGTTATATACCACCCGATCCCAGAATGTAATTGGGAGAAACGTAGGTGCTGTTAGTGGGGTGTACCAGGAAACTCTTTCCACCATATACATCTTCTTAACGACTTTCCATACTTTATAAGCAGCTATGAGAGTTCTAAATCTCGTGCGTTTATAGTAGCTCCAATCCAAATTCAAAAACAATCAATTTTTTCCTCACTGCCGAGCAGCATTTGATATATAGAAGGCGACTCAGCCAGATTAGTTGGCCCTACCCCGGTAAACAATATATTCATGTGTTGTAACATACAGGCTAAATAATATAAAGTAAAATCAGGGACAGCCCAACCGCCTTGTGACTTTGGCAAGACCATGTAACGCATTGCTCTTCGAGCTTTTCCTCGTGCCCATATAAATCTAGCACAGATAGACTGTAATTGCACAAGACTGGCTTGTGGTATCTCCAAAGGAACACATCTAAAAAATATAGCATTTTCGGTAGAATAGGATCTTTAAGACATTACATCTTCCTACCAGGGACAAATGTAAACATTCACATTGATCCAGTTGTCTCCGGGCACCTGCCACAAGCTTCCCCCAATTAGACTCAACCAGTGCCGGCAAGCAGGCCCTTATCCTAATCCCCAGGTAAGTCACCTCTTCTAAAACCCTTTGATCAGCATATGATCCTGTGTTGACACATAAGATTTGTGTTTTAGATGAATTCAACTTGTAGCCTGATACTGCCCCGTATTCTGTGGCAAGGTGCTTTATCTCATGCATTGCCACTGCTGGGTTAGGGGGCACCACGGCCACATCGTCAGCATAAGCCACGATATTGTTGCTGCTGTAGAATTACTGACTGAATCTGAGAGTTACTTTCTATCATTCTTAAAAAGGGATCTATATATAATGAAAATAGTAGTATTTCCCGTCCGCGTTCAACCAATAAATCAGATGATATGATGCCGGAAGATCTGCTGGCTTATCCTTCTTTCTGAACACGACAATGCTGGCCTCGTCCCATGACATAGGAGGCGCCCTAAACTGAGCACTTCTGAATGTAGCTAACAGATCCTCCTGTAAGACACCAAAAAACGTTTTATAGATCTCCAAAGGGAGTTTATCAGGCCCTGCCGCCTTTCCGGTAGCTAACTCACATATAGCTGTCTTTAGCTCAACCATTGTTATTGGGCCTTCCAGCCTCTCCGCCTCAGCGTCCCCCAGGTCCTGCTCACAAAAGCGCTGTAGAAGTACATCACCTTTTTAACCATGATATTGTTCTCCAGCATATAAATTTACATAGAAGTCTCTAAATACATCCAACACACCAATTTCATCTTCCACAAGCCTCCCACTGGAGTCCAAAATAGCATTAATTCTATGAGCAGCTTCCTTTGATCTTAATTTTTGAGTGAGGCATCTGCCACTGGCCTCCCCATACTCATAATTCAGTTGACGCTTAGTAAAATATTTCTTAGCTACCGCTTGGCTCCAAAAAAGATTTATTTTTGCTTTACACCTAGCTACTTCTGTAGTGAGCTCTCCAACATTGATACCAGCATGTATGCCCCGCATGAGCCTCTCTTCAGCCAGTGTGAGACCCTGGCATAATTCCTGCAGCTTTAGCCCCTGCTGCTTTCATGTGAATAGCCCGACGCTGAAAGCTTCCCCCCTAAAAGCGGCTTTAAAAGCATCGCAGACAAATCCAGTATCCGTACTACCACGATTAATGCAGAAAAAAGACACAATCCATTCCTTCATATAAGATACAAAATTTTGATCCAACAGGAGTTTCTGATCAAAAGAAAACCCGCTGGGTTTTACCTACTACCTTGATAGATAACAAAGTTAGCACTACCGGACCATGATCAGAAGTGATCCTTGGATACACCTGAATTCGATCATCCTTCAACAAACGATGTGGAACAAAAAAGTAATCCAGCCTCACCAGTTTTTGGTGAGGACAGGAGAAAAAAGTGTATCCAGGCCAGGGTCACTTTCCCTCAATACGGCCCAGGCATCTGCCAAGCCATGAGCGGATATCAGCGATTGCAGCGCTTTAAACACTTTTGGTTTTCTACCAGTGTACCTATAGTTGTCGTTACCCACAGAATTAGGTGGAAGATTTATGCTCAAATCACCAGAGATAATTACAGGAGTTGACCATAGCGCGAGCTCGAGATTCAAGAAATCTAAAACTGCTGCCTCATCCAAGTTAGAACCGTATATAGAGCACAGCGTAAATTTCAGTGCCCCAACCATATACTCTGCTACTGCCAATCTCCCAAATCCATCCGTCAATATCCTACTCGTGCTGACGATATGACTTTTTACCAGTATCGCAACACCCCTTGCTGTACCAGCCTGTTTAGTACAAGCCACTACGGTATACCCAAGCTCTGATAATACTTTTCTATTGGCCCATGCGATGTGGGTCTCCTGGAGACACATCACATCACAGCGAAGCATCTGTAGCTCACTTGCCACCCGCTGCCTTTTATTGAGATGGTTCAATCCCCTGACATTCAGCGAACCCAATCTAATACCCTTAACCGCCATCTATCTCTACCAAACCAAAAACACATGAAAGCATGTGCCTATCATATCTAACGGTATGCAGACAAAATATCGATATTTAAATATCGATATACAATAATATCGAAGTTTAAATATCGAAAGGACATAATATAGAAGGTAAGTAATATTGATAGATTTTAATATCGATATTAGTAATATCGATGTTTTAAATATCGATGTTAGTAATATCGATGTTAATAATTTTGATGTTACTAATATCATTTTTTAAATTAATATTATGTATATTATTATGTACTCATTATGTTTTTAATTTATTTTTATGTAATTTAATAAAATGTTGTATTTTAGTACTGTAGCGGGTTGTGGGTTTATAGGGGAATAGGGTGGGAAGTAATTTAATTATACTAAATTAATTATTATTAGTAGGAATGATAAATTAATTTTAATTCATTGGTAATTAATTTCAATTATTTGGTAATTAATTTTTATTGATTGATTAATTGATAATTATGTTCTGTAGCGGGTTGTGGGTTTATAGGGGAATAGGGTGGGAAGTAATTTATTTATACTAAATTAATTAATAATTAGTAGGAATTATAAAATAATTTTAATTAATTGGTAATTAATTTAAATTCATTGGTAATTAATTTTTATTCATTGATTAATTGATAATCATGTTCTGTAGTGGGTTGTGGGTTTATAGGGGAATAGGGTGGGAAGTAATTTAATTATACTAAATTAATTATTAATTAGTAGGAATTATAAATTAATTTTAATTAATTGGTAATTAATTTTAAATAATTGGTAATTAATTTTTATTAATTGATTAACTGATAATTATGTTCTGTAGCGGGTTGTGGGTTTATATGGGAATAGGGTGGGAAGTAATTTAAATTTAATTAAGTAATAATGTTTTTTAATTAATTGTTTTGTTAATTATATAATTGTTAATTAATTATTGATTGGTAATTAAATATTATTAAATGGTATTTTTTATTATTTTTTTTAGTTAATTATTTATTGCTAATCATGTTTTTAATAATTATGTATTGGTATTTGTAAATGGTTTATATTTATTTAATACTTAAGTTTTTAATTATTTAAAAAAATACATTTATTTATAAGTATGTTTATTTTTACCCTTACGCTATCCAACACTTTCCCTACTGTTGCACTCTCTGGAGTTGGAATAGTAATTTTTACGTGCTGTGTCATGCCAAAAAGACCACTACACCAACATGTCCTCACAGTGATAATACTGGGTTAGAAAAATTCCCATCAGCCCACCGATATTGGCGGAGTGTCGTCATGTGGGATGTAAGCCATGAACCATAGTTTCTCCCAATGCACCTGATAATGATGCGGAGATAGGTTCTGGAAGGTGTTATTCTGAACCACAGTATTTCAGAGGTAGGACCAATGGAGTGCAGTGCTTGTGCAAAAGGAAACAAAGGTGATTATAAAATTGGCTCCTGAGACAAAAAATATGTTTATTCAGTATTGTCCAGGGTCAAGAGTAAAAACAACGCCTCATAGTCTAAAAAATGGCTATGTCATGGCGTAGTGCGTAGAGGTCGACATGTTTCAGCTGGGAGGACAACTAGTCCAAGCTTTCTTCAGGACCTTAAGATGTTATGCATCTGCACTATGTGAAACATAAAGTGTATTTAACATTTTGGATTAATCCTACCGGATCCCAAGTGTTCCCTGGTAGTCATCCAACTGGTCGTGATTTTCCTGAATAGGAAAAAAGGGGGGTGTGAGAGGCAAATTGTGATATAATGGCACTTTTAAAACACAACACAACAAGAATAAGCCGGGCGGCAGAAAACTATTCTCCGCCTTTCAGAAGCTGTTTGAGTCTCCTGATTTACAACTATAATTAGTCACACAGTGTTTATTAATCTATGTTCTACTCACCCAACAATCTGTGGGAGAACACCTCACCTCACCCGGCACCCACTCGGGAAGAAGGAGGCCCCGCTCTGTTAGAAATGGAAAAGTGTTATGACCTCTAATGAAGATTCTATTGAGGTACAGAGTGAATATACTCTACTTATCCATATATATACACTAACAAAAGCTAGTTGATTAAAAAGAGACTCAACCCAGACAGAGGACATGGTATTGACTAGGTTAGGGGATAAGGCTGATTTGTAAATGTGGTTCTATAGATGAGCTATGGATACTGGCTAAACTCACATAGAGGAGTTCCTTAAGGGCATGGTGTAGGAGAGACCAAAAGAGTCTAAATTGGTGCAAGTGGGGCAACAAGGCTAGAGTAGAGTAAACAGGGCTTGAAATTGGTATTCCTAGTTGCTAGATCTAGTTACAAATGGAGCCATACCTCCGCGCTATTTTCTTCTCAAATTGACCAATTAGACTGGCTATTTAAAGGAGCCTCACACAGCCAAGATCACCTCCACTCCCACTTGGACGCTGGCCATTGGGGTACCGACGGACAGGTATGGCTCCATTTGTAACTAGATCTAGCAACTAGGAATACCAATTTCAAGCCCTGTTTACTCTACTCTAGCCTTGTTGCCCCACTTGCACCAATTTAGACTCTTTTGGTCTCTCCTACACCATGCCCTTAAGGAACTCCTCTATGTGAGTTTAGCCAGTATCTATAGCTCATCTATAGAACCACATTTACAAATCAGCCTTATCCCCTAACCCAGTCAATACCATGTCCTCTGTCTGGGTTGAGTCTCTTTTTAATCAACTAGCTTTTGTTAGTGTATATATATGGATAAGTAGAGTATATTCACTCTGTACCTCAATAGAATCTTCATTAGAGGTCATAACACTTTTCCATTTCTAACAGAGCGGGGCCTCCTTCTTCCCGAGTGGGTGCCGGGTGAGGTGAGGTGTTCTCCCACAGATTGTTGGGTGAGTAGAACATAGATTAATAAACACTGTGTGACTAATTATAGTTGTAAATCAGGAGACTCAAACAGCTTCTGAAAGGCGGAGAATAGTTTTCTGCCGCCCGGCTTATTCTTGTTGTGTTGTGTTTTAAAAGTGCCATTATATCACAATTTGCCTCTCACACCCCCCCTTTTTTCCTATTCAGGAAAATCACGACCAGTTGGATGACTACCAGGGAACACTTGGGATCCGGTAGGATTAATCCAAAATGTTAAATACACTTTATGTTTCACATAGTGCAGATGCATAACATCTTAAGGTCCTGAAGAAAGCTTGGACTAGTTGTCCTCCCAGCTGAAACATGTCGACCTCTACGCACTACGCCATGACATAGCCATTTTTTAGACTATGAGGCGTTGTTTTTACTCTTGACCCTGGACAATACTGAATAAACATATTTTTTGTCTCAGGAGCCAATTTTATAATCACCTTTGTTTCCTTTTGCACAAGCACTGCACTCCATTGGTCCTACCTCTGAAATACTGTGGTTCAGAATAACACCTTCCAGAACCTATCTCCGCATCATTATCAGGTGCATTGGGAGAAACTATGGTTCATGGCTTACATCCCACATGACGACACTCCGCCAATATCGGTGGGCTGATGGGAATTTTTCTAACCCAGTATTATCACTGTGAGGACATGTTGGTGTAGTGGTCTTTTTGGCATGACACAGCACTTAGATAAGCGATCTGACCAGGTATCTCTTGTTTGTTTCTTCAAGTGATAAAGGGGTTTGAGCTACCGAGGTCATTAAACTTTCCCCTCTTGACCCTCCCACCTTCTTTTTCTAATAGTAATTTTTACCCCTACTCTATCCAACACTTTCCCTACTGTTGCACTCTCTGGAGTTGGAATAGTAATTTTTACCCCTACGCTATCCAACACTTTCCCTACTGTTGCACTCTCTGGAGTTGGAATAGTAATTTTTACCCCTACGCTATCCAACACTTTCCCTACTGTTGCATTCTCTGGAGTTGGAATAGTAATTTTTACCCCTACGCTATCCAACACTTTCCCTACTGTTGCACTCTCTGGAGTTGGAATAGTAATTTTTACCCCTACGCTATCCAACAGTTTCCCTACTGTTGCATTCTCTGGAGTTGGAATAGTAATTGTTACCCCTACGCTATCCAACACTTTCCCTACTGTTGCACTCTCTGGAGTTGGAAAAGTAATTTTTACACCTACGCTATCCAACACTTTCCCTACTGTTGCACTCTCTGGAGTGGGAATAGTAATTTTTACTCGTACGCTATCCAACATTTACTTACTTTTTTTAATTTGTTTTACATTTTTATTAATTGTTGTTTATCTTATTATTTTATGTATATACATTTATTTGTAATTTATTATATTTTCATTTATTTATAAGTTATTAATATAATTTTTTTGAGTTATTACTGAAGTATATATTTGTAGTTAATTATTTATTGCTAATCATGTTTTTAATAATTATGTATTGGTATTTGTAAATGGTTAATATTTATTTAATAGTGAAGTTTTTTATTATTTAAAAAAATACATTTATTTATAAGTATGTTTATTTTTACCCCTACGCTATCCAACACTTTCCCTACTGTTGCACTCTCTGGAGTTGGAATAGTAATTTTTACCCCTACGCTATCCAACACTTTCCTTACTGTTGCACTCTCTGGAGTTGGAGTAGTAATTTTTACCCCTACTCTATCCAACACTTTCCCTACTGTTGCCTTCTCTGGAGTTGGAATAGTAATTTTTACCCCTACGCTATCCAACACTTTCCCTACTGTTGCACTCTCTGGAGTTGGAATAGTAATTTTTACCCCTACCCTATCCAACACTTTCCCTACTGTTGCACTCTCTGGAGTTGGAATAGTAATTGTTACCCTTACCCTATCCAACACTTTCCCTACTGTTGCACTCTCTGGAGTGGGAATAGTAATTGTTACCCCTACGCTATCCAACACTTTCCCTAATGTTGCACTCTCTTGAGTGGGAATAGTAATTGTTACCCCTACGGTATCCAACACTTTCCCTACTGTTGCACTCTCTGGAGTGGGAATAGTAATTTTTACCCGTACGCTATCCAACATTTACTTACTTTTTTAAATTTGTTTTACATTTTTATTAATTGTTGTTTATCTTATTATTTTATGCATATACATTTATTTGTAATTTATTATATTTTCATTTATTTATAAGTTATTAATATAATTTTTTAGAGTTATTACTGAAGTATATATTTGTAGTTAATTATTTATTGCTAATCATGTTTTTAATAATTATGTATTGGTATTTGTAAATGGTTAATATTTATTTAATAGTTACGTTTTTTATTATTTAAAAAAATACATTTATTTATAAGTATGTTTATTTTTACCCCTACGCTATCCAACACTTTCCCTACTGTTGCACTCTCTAGAGTTGGAATAGTAATTTCTACCCCTACGCTATCCAACACTTTCCTTACTGTTGCACTCTCTGGAGTTGGAGTAGTAATTTTTACCCCTACTCTATCCAACACTTTCCCTACTGTTGCATTCTCTGGAGTTGGAATAGTAATTTTTACCCCTACGCTATCCAACACTTTCCCTACTGTTGCACTCTCTGGAGTTGGAATAGTAATTTTTACCCCTACCCTATCCAACACTTTCCCTACTGTTGCACTCTCTGGAGTTGGAATAGTAATTGTTACCCCCTACCCTATCCAACACTTTCCCTACTGTTGCACTCTCTGGAGTGGGAATAGTAATTGTTACCCCTACGCTATCCAACACTTTCCCTATTGTTGCACTCTCTTGAGTGGGAATAGTAATTGTTACCCCTACGCTATCCAACACTTTCCCTACTGTTGCACTCTCTGGAGTTGGAATAGTCATTTTTACACCTACGCTATCCAACACTTTCCCTACTGTTGCACTCTTTAGAGTGGGAATAGTAAATTTTACCCGTACGCTATCCAACATTTACTTACTTTTTTAATTTGTTTTACATTTTTATTAATTGTTGTTTATCTTATTATTTTATGTATTTACATTTATTTGTAATTTATTATATTTTCATTTATTTATAAGTTATTAATATAATTTTTTAGAGTTATTACTGAAGTATATACTATGCATTATATCTTTATTATTATTTGTTTTTATTACATTATTTATTAATTTTAAATATTATAATATATTTTTAACTATGTTTATTACATTTATAAGTATTATTTTGTTAATATTACTTTTTTTAATATAAAAAAACCCGATAATTAAAAAAAAACGATATTTTTGACATCTATATATTTTTTTCCATATTTTAGTACTTCCCTTGTTAGAGATAGGATGTCGATATTATTGTAATCGATATTTTCGTTGCGATATTTTTGTAGGTAGATATTTTTGTATTCGATATTTTGTCATAGATTCATATCTAACTGACATACAGTAACCAGAAATGTACTCATGTATTACTTTTATATTTATCCCCTCACTCTACCCAACCCACTCCCCCCCCATTCCGCCTGCCCACCCCACCCCCACCCCAAACCACCCAGAACGGAGCGTAAGGACCATGTCCTCGATGATGGAGAGTTTTAATTGTGCACCGCCCCCCCATGACCCGCCACCCGGATTACACCTGCCAGCACATCAGCATTCCTGCCATTATATATGCATGAATAAAACTTAACGCACATCTTTGATGTCCTAATATTACCCTCATACTGAACTCGTGCTCCAAATATTCCTATAGCAGGAAAGGGGAGTAGCCAATAAAAAAAAGGTTTTAAAAAAGGAAGACAAGAGACAGGGAAAACAGGGAAAACAGGAACCTACAAAAAAAACAGCAGGCTGAAGTGCTACAAAGTGAGGAAAAAGAACAAATACTATTAACTATTGGTTGCCCAATGTCTTTAGAAATTCTTGCGCCACAGCCTCTGATGTAAAGTACTGCGTCTGTTCCTTATAGATCACCTTTAACTTGGTGGGATTGAGGACAAATGCTTGCCCCCCCTTAGCTGGAAACAGTGAAATTAACTGTCTCAATTTCCACTGTTGTTGCACAGTAGTCAGACAAAAATCAGGGACCACAAAAAATTTGCACCCTTTGCCCGACCGTCGCTTGTCCGGCCGGGCTAGATCGTATAATAATAATCCACATTTGTAAAGCGCACAATCACCCGTAAGGGTCTCTAGGCGCTGGGGGCCATCGGAAAGATTAAGCAAACTATTGCCTAGAGCCACATGGTGCTGGGCTAATCTGCCGCCAGTGCCGGGGATCGAACCCTGATCCCCAGATTCCGGAGTCAGTCGCCCTAGCCACAGCACCACACCTCTTCCATATTGCCTCACGTAGTAAATAATTATTGAGGCATATCAAAATCGCCCTAGGTTGGACATTCCCTTAGCCTCCGGGTCCCCTGCTCTCCTACGTAGAACAAAAGGAAATCTATGTGCCCTGATGACCTCGGTTTCCCAGTTCTAATCCTTCAAATCAGGGAAGGCCTCCTTAAACATATCAACCACAAATTGTCTCACGTCTTGCCCTTCTTTCGATTCAGGTATCCCTAGAACGCGGAGGTTATTACGTCTTGATCGATTCTCAAGATCTGTTAACTTCCAGTCAACATCTACCTTGGTCTTTTACAGTACCTCAATAGCTACCTGTTATCGGACCAGAGAATCCTCTGCGCATGAAATATGCTCTTCTACCTCCACCACCCTAGTGGTAGTTTCTGCGCAAGACTTCGCGATACGTCGTACAGTGTTTTGTAATTTGCATACCACCCCCTGTGTTCGCAAGCCTTCTGCCTTTATCTCAGCCCGGTGGGCCATAATATTCTTATAAATTGTATCCAAGGTGATCACACCGTCTTCATCCCCCAGATTATTCATATTGAATACTGCCGCTTGCGCAGGTGGTGTCCCATCCCATCTAGGTTGTTCAACTGAGTTCATCAACTCGTGCTGTGGCGGATTACCAAACTCATGAATTTTTCTCACCATCTCCTGATTCCAGGATTCCTCTAGACAGGAATCGTTATCTTCATCCTGTATTTCCCCCCAATCCCCAACTGTACTGATTTTATCGTTTTCATTCTCATTTTCTGATATCATTGACAGGTCCGACATTGAGTAAAATTTACCCCATGAGCTGGTGGATTCTACATCATTCCCTTTGTCCAAAAGACTGCCACCAATACTATCTGTATTTAAACTGGCTTGCAAATCATTGCCCAAAGTTAGTAGCCCGCTCGTAGTAAGCCCATCCGAAGTCCCGCTGGACCCTGTTGTAGACATTTCAGTAGAATTGGCATTTACCAAGCCAGAAGTATCTACAGGTCAAACCGATAGTGTACTATTGACAGTGACTCCACCTGCAGATGAGGGTGCAGATGAGGCTATTGAGCTTTTTACCAAAATCGCATCTCCATCTGACTTAGCTTTTTGCGTGGGTTTTTTATGGAAGATTGCCGGCACAGTGAGGTTTCTACCGGGGGTATCTTGCTGCATGCGCCTAGAATCTAGCGCTAAATTTTTATTCAATACCGGAGCCCCGGGATCTATGTGCTCACCTGCCCCCGGAGAACCACGTAACTGTTCAGGCTGCCTCCGTCTGACTGCTCCATTGCCTTTTCCACAAGTCAAGTCAAGTCAAGTCAAAGAATTTATATAGCGCACTACATACCCAGAGGGTCTCAAGGCGCTAAGGGAGGGGAGGAGGATTACTTGTCAAATATCCAGGTTTTAAGTTGTTTTCTGAATGCTAGGTGGTTTTGGGTAAGGCGAAGGTAAGTGGGGAGTGAGTTCCATGTTTTAGCTGCCAGGTATGAGAAGGATCTGCCTCCCATGGTGGTCTTGTTGATGCGAGGTACGGTGGCGAGGGCTTGGCTTGAAGAAAGTAGTTGGCGGGAGGGGGTGTAGAAGGACAGACGTGAGTTGAGGCATTCTGGTCCGATGTCGTAGAGTGATTTGTGTGCGTGGGTTAGCAGTCGGAAAGTGATCCTCTTATTGACGGGTAGCCAGTGGAGGTCTTTCAGGTGACCAGAGATGTGTTCGTTACGCGGGATGTCTAATATGATCCTGGCTGAGGCGTTTTGGATTCGTTGGAGTTTCTTCTGGAGTTTAGCGGTAGTACCTGCGTAGAGGGTGTTTCCGTAGTCCAGTCGGCTCGTGACCAGAGCATGGGTGACTGTTTTTCTGGTTTCGGTGGGGATCCAGCGAAATGTTTTTTTGAGCATGCGAAGAATGTTGAAGCAGGATGAGGATACGGCGCTGACTTGTCTGTTCATTGAAAGTGAAGAATCCAGGATAACGCCTAGGTTCCGTGCGTGGTCTGTCGGGATGGGTGCTTTTCCAAGGGCTTCTGGCAACCAAGAGTCGTCCCATGCAGAGGGGGATGTACCTAAGATGAGGACTTCTGTTTTATCTGAGTTCAGTTTCAGACGGCTGTGTTTCATCCATTCGGCAACTTCTTTCATTCCTTCATGTAGGTTAGTTTTGGCGGTGCTGGGGTCATTGGTGAGAGAAAGGATCAGTTGA
Organism: Lissotriton vulgaris; assembly: GCF_964263255.1. Classification (NCBI taxonomy): domain Eukaryota; kingdom Metazoa; phylum Chordata; class Amphibia; order Caudata; family Salamandridae; genus Lissotriton; species Lissotriton vulgaris. Next base: position 20,391 of record NW_028249742.1, read on the forward strand.
GTGTCATCCGCGTAAGAGATGATGTTGAGGTTGTGTTGGCGAGCGATGGCCGCGAGGGGGCTCATGTATACGTTGAAGAGGGTGGGGCTGAGTGAGGATCCTTGTGGTACGCCGCAGATGACTTCAGTGGCCTCGGACTTGAATGGTGGAAGGCGGACTCTCTGGGTTCTTCCGGTGAGGAACGAGGTGATCCATTCAAGAGCTTTTCCTTGTATTCCGATGTTTCTGAGGCGTTGTAGGAGGGTGCTGTGGCAGACTGTGTCGAAGGCTGCAGAGAGGTCGAGGAGGATGAGGGCGACTGTGTCTCCATTGTCCAGTAGAGTTCGAATGTCGTCTGTTGCTGCGATGAGGGCGGTCTCAGTGCTGTGTTTTGCTCGGAAGCCAGATTGTGAGGAGTCGAGGGATTTGTTGGCTTCGAGGAAGGCGGCGAGCTGGTTGTTGACAGCTTTCTCGATGACTTTGGCCGGGAAAGGAAGGAGCGATATGGGGCGGTAATTTTTGAGTTCGGTGGGGTCCGCTGTGGGTTTTTTCAGAAGGGCGGTGAGTTCAGCGTGTTTCCAGCTTTCCGGGAAGGTGGCGGAGTTGAAGGAGCAGTTGATGACGTCTCGGAGGTGCGGTGCTATGACGGAGTCTGCTTTGTTGAAGATGTGGTGAGGACATGGGTCTGTGGGGGATCCTGAGTGGATGGAATTCATCAGGCGGATGGTGTCCTCAGTGGAGATTGGGTTCCAGTCATTAAGGGTGTTTAAGGGGGGAGAATGTTCAGTATATGGTTGGGTGGGTTGGTGTCCTGGTTGGTTGTCAAAGCTTTTGTGGATGTCTGCAATTTTGTTGTGGAAGAATAAAGCCAGGGAGTCGCAGAGGGCTTGAGAGGGGGTGATGTAGTTGGAGTTGGCCGAGGGATTGGTAAATTCCTTGACAATGTTGAAAAGTTCCTTGCTGTTGTGGGCGTTGTTGTCTAGTCGATCCTTGAATGCTGTTTTCTTGGCCTTCCGGATTAGTTGGTGGTGTGTGCGGGTGGCGTTTTTGAAGGCGTCTTTGGTGCTAGTGGTTGGGTCTTTTTTCCAGGCCTTTTCAAGGGAGCGGCAGAGTTTCTTGGACTTCTTAAGATCATCGTTGAACCATGAGGCCTTCTTGCTGCCAGGTTTGCTTTGACGTTTTTTCAGTGGTGCGAGGATGTCGGCGGTGTTGGATAACCATAGGGTGAAGTTGGCGGCGGCTTGGTCTGGGTTAGAAGAGTGGGCTGGGGTGTTTAGAAGGAGCGATGAGGAGATCTGGTCGATGGTGATTTTGTTCCAGTTTCTTTGCAGAGTTGGTTGGAGGTGGTTGATGGGTTTCGGTTTGTTGTAGGTGAAGTGAACGCAGCTGTGGTCAGTCCAGAGGAGATCCGTAGTGTGGCTGAAGGAGACATGATTGCTGGAGGTGAAGATGGGGTCGAGTGTGTGACCTGCGATGTGGGTGGGGGAAGTGACCAGTTGTTTAAGTCTGAGGTTGGCGAGTGTTGTCCAAGAGGGTGGTGGTGTTGGCGGGTCGTTGTTCTTTTCAAGGTGAAAGTTGAGG
>NW_028249743.1:0-55513 GCF_964263255.1 Lissotriton vulgaris
AAGTAATACCCCCAGCAAACCACACAGACACTCGCACACTCATACTGATCCTCAAAAACATAACTAATAACCCATATAGACACTCATGTAGCTACTCACCACCCATGCAGTCATTTATACACAAAGTGAAAGACTGATACAGATATTTACATATTTAAACATTACTCGCTAACCCATGTATTCACTAAGATACACTTAATCAGTCAGTTATACAATCTATTTTACAAAAAAAGATCCATTTAGACACTTATTTACCCATTAATTCTTCCATCGACCTTTTAATATATACATATATAAAACATATTTAATTGTCAGAAAAACACACATTTACTGGATGATGTAATCAGTAATGTCATTTGAGATGTCATCAGTGATTTCCTGAGTGATGTCACTGACCATGTTATGAGTGATGTAATATGCGATGTCATCAGCAGTGCATTGCGGGCGCGTAAGTTATAGTTAGCTGAACTAACTATAACGGGGGAATTTCTATGGTTTTGTACGAGTGAAATGTCCAACTAACTATATCGCCCCTGAAACCTGTGGTTTTTTCAGTGAATTTCTAAGGTTTTTTTAAATGCTAATTTCTAACTATAACATGCCTGAAACCTATGATTTTTTTCAGTGAGTATATATATATATATATATATATATATATATATATATATATATATATATATATATATATATACAATCTACTGGCGGTCGCCAGTAGGTAGTTATAGTTAGGATTTTTTTGTCAATGCATAATCTCAAAATTCTATTTGGAATAACTTTGGTGCCGGTTGACGAATCTGCCTGAAAATTTCCTCAAATTTGCCTCGCGGAGCTCTGGTTCTTCCTTGAAAGTTTCGAGGGGATTCGTCAAGCGGGGGCCAAGATAAAAGGGGGGTCCCAAAATGTGTTTTCCCCATGTTAATTTCCATAGGGCGGTCAAACTAACTTTTTTCCACCAAATTTGGCAAAATTGTAGGGACTGGTAGCCCGATGTGCCTTTGCTATGTCTCAAGATATGTGCTCCAGTGGATTTTGAGTAATTTAGGTTCAAATAAATATATATATCTATAGGCGCGCCCCGGTACGCGCACCGGGCGCACTACGCGACTTGCGCACGGAAAGCTGATTGGCTCACAGGTGTCTGTAAACATTCGAAACAGTCCGGAGCGGCCGCCATCTTGTGTCTCGGTAGGATCGAGACACAAGAGGTGGCAAAAAAAAAGGGGGAAATGACCATAAGGGGGCAGGGTAGACCCCCCTGACCCTCTAGGTTTGATGTGGGAGCTATAATAGGGCCCCACGGGGCAAAATACTTTTTTTGTTTTCGTTTTGCGTGGGGGGAGCGCCCGGTACGTGCCCCGGGGAGCGCACGTGGGAGCGTACCATGTGGAAAAAAGAATGACAGAGTTTTCAAAAATTTTATGTTTATTAATTGTTCTTTTTGTTGTTTTTTTTATTATTAAGTACCAGCATGTAGGTACCAATGCAGAGTTTAAAATTTAATATACACCGTCTCCTTTACAGATATCTTGCATGTTGTTACAGAAGTTATTGTGGTATATGGAATTCAAACCATAGTCTGTCAGGAAAGCAGAAACAACATGGAGGCAGGAGATGATAAAGAGATGCTAAATACACATTGGAGATAATATAGTGGGAGAATGGAAGTAACCATGAGCAAAATTACTATGTAACATAAAAAAGTTGCACAGTATATTTTAAGTCTCACTTTATATTATATCTATTTTGGTACTATTTCATAATTTACATATAAAAAAGAATAATGTCTCAAACATTTTTTAATTTTTAAATAAACATTTATTGCTGTGATTTTTCAAAATCTAAAAGAATTTCCAACATTAATTCGTCAGGTATGTCCTCATTTGGATTCCATGATTCAATTTCTTCTACACAATTAAGTAAGTCTTGTTCCAGAGAGTGATCCAAAAAGTCTATTTCATCAATGTCTTCCTTAGGATTGTTTTCCATATTAATTTCAAATGAAATATTAATTTTATTTTGTTCTCCTTCCATTTTCTTGCTGTAAATTGCATAAAAAATAAATATATCAGTAGAGATAGGGCACTGTTGGGTTTAAGTTCAGACAGGTACTAGTGAGTTTTTAACAGTGAAGTTATCTTTGGGCAGTGTATGGTTTCAGGCAGGAAGTAGAACTATTAAAAAGTGCCTGTGATGAAGCCTAAGTAAATTCATAATTATACCAGAGAAGCCTAACTCAATCCATAATTATAACAGAGAAGCCTATCTCAATCTGTAACTCTTACAGAGGGACAGTATATAACTATCAGAAAACGTTTTCCCAAATTAACTTAAAGTACATAACATAGTTCTCCTTTCAAATTAACAACTTACCTATTTCAAAGTAGTTGAAGTTTTCTGTCAAAATTCTTTCCAAATGTACCTTAGGTAGTGTTAGTCAAAATGGCTGTGTTTCCCTCTCATTTTTCATATATATTCATGTACTTAACCAATCAAATGTCAGCACATAAAAGTACAAAATGTAAGTAACATTTTAATTGTTTGAAAATTCAAACAGTTTCATTTGTGTTTTTGTCATGTAATTTACCTCAGGATATTTAGACAGGGCTACAGCCCAAATGACTCAATGGAATACCACCAAATTTGGGTAAATGGTAGGGACTGCTATGTAGTAGGGCCTATTCTATATTTGGTGTAAGTGTCTCCAGTGGTTTTTATGTAAATTACTTTCCCACATTTTTTTGGGGAGCGCTTACCGGTATGCGCCCCGGTACGCGCACCGGCAGCGTTACGGGAGTCCTCCATTTTGTGTTTCGGTAGAATTGAGACACAAGATGGAGGACAAACAACGTTGGGAATGGGTAGAAGGGGGCGCGGTAGACACTTCTTGACCCTCTAAGTTTTCTGAGGGGGGTTTAGGAGGCCAATTTATGTCCCCCCAAAAAAACATTTTTTAATTTTTCACGGGGGGAGCACCCGGTACGCGCACCGGGAAAAGTACCGGGGAGCGTACTTTGGTATAAAATAGTGAAAAAAGTTAGAAAAAGAAAATCATTATGAGTGATCAGAGGTAGGGTAGCCCTGAAAAGAGCTTTTGGGTTCTGTGGCTGATTTAAGTACCTACAAGTAGGTTCCAGTGCACAGTCTTAAATTCAGGAGGAATATTCTATTTCCCTCATCTGAGAAGTGCACACCATCTCCTCTGTAGATGTCTTGCATGTTGTAATGCAAGTTATTGTTGTATATTGAACCCATTCCATAGTCTCTCATGTAAGCAGAAACAGATTTATTCACATGTTTCCGTGCTTTCTCAAATTGTGGACAAAATTGGTTGGACCAGTTCCATTTCTGTCTTTGGCATATATTGGAATATACCAAGGCAGTTTGTGGGAAAAGTGTCATCAATTGATCAAAGGTGTCCTTTAAAAGCATTTCCAGACCAACCCCAGTCATAGTGCCCAAGTCATTTCCACCACAGTGCACTATTAAAAGGTCAGGGTTTGGCAGATGCAAAAAGGTTTTCACCAATGGTATCAATTGGTGACATCTCAATCCTCTCTGGCCAATCCACTTGATTTCCGCATTTGATAAATCAAGGTTGTGAAAAATTCTGCTAGCTGCATACCTTTGAGCCCAGTGGATGTAGCTATGTCCAATAATCCACACAGAATACATGATGAGAGAAGGTTCTATTGCAGTCAGATGAAGTGTGGGAATGAAATGGCAGTTGGAACAGTAGGAGTTTACAAAGAAATAATTGTGGAGTTTCCCTGCTCTTGAATCACAAGCAATGATTGGTGGATTCAGATAGTTGAAAACTGAAAGTTAGGGTGTATGGTTGTGCTGTGTGAAAGAAGCAATTTGAATGGTTAAGAAAAAGTCAATAAAAGCAATAATGCCCTGGATAAGCTGGTGTATTGAGAGGTCAAACATCCTTGCTGAGTTAATTTGCAACATTGTAGAATAAACTTTTGAACCTGAGAGTTCAGTTAGGAGGGAGTTGCTATGGTAACAGACAGAAAGGTCTGAGAGGGGGAAGGGTGTTGGTTTGAAAATAGTGAGGGAAGAGTTTTGATTGGTTGAAATGAGGCATATGTGTGTAGAATTAGAGGTTTTATGTGCCAGTCTTGGTTTCAGTGTATTGAGTGCACACCTTTTGCTCTGCTTAAGAAAAATTGGTGTGTGTGTCTGACACTGTTCTCAATCTCCCAAAGCATTTGTAAAGGTAAGTAATGATTAATTTAATTTAGATAGAGACTTGTTTGAAAGCAGATAGTGAAGTTTCAGTAGTAAAATTGAATGCTTGTACATAGGACTTGTGCTGTGTTTGTAAAAAAATATTTAAAAAACGATTTTGGAGTAAATGAATGGCTTATATTTTTGAGAAGAAATTAATAGTGTTTACTTCATTAAAAAAATATATTTGAACCTTTTAGAATGATGTCACTTGCATTACCTCAGATTTTGAAGCAGATTGAGATTCTTTCTTACTCGTTTGTGGCATGTTTTTTGGAAATGCTTGATATTAACATATGCAAGATAGGGGATTTGTATTTTGTGAAACAGTGAGGTTTCAGTAGTGAAATTGAATGCTTGTACATAGGTCCTGTGCTGTGTTTCTTAAATGTTATTTCAAAAAACGATTTTGGGGGCAAATCAATGGTATTTACATTTGGGCCTTATTTATGATTGCCTTGTGGCACCGGTGCGTCACTTTTAACGTGGGAAAAAAGTGATGCACCGGTGGCGCAAGACCTTCATAAATGAGGCCCTGAGTTTCTTTGCTGTTGGTTTGTGTCTTGCTTTTTAATAATGCTTGCTATTAACATTTGCAAGATAGGGTATTTGTATTTTGTGAAACAGTGAGGTTTCAGTAGTGAAATTGAATGCTTGTACATAGGTCCTGCGCTGTGTTTCTAAAATGTTATTCAAAAAACGATTTTGGGGGCAAATCAATGGTATTTACATTTGGGCCTTATTTATGATTGCCTTGGGGCGCTGGTGCGTCACTTTTAACATGGGAAAAAAGTGACGCACCGGTGGCGCAAGGCCTTCATAAATAAGGCCCGGAGTTTCTTTGCTGTTGGTTTCTGTCTTGCTTTTTGATAATGCTTGCTATGAATATTTGCAAGATAGGGGATTTGTATTTTGTGAAACAGTGAGGTATGGATAGGTTTTTATATAGCGCAATATCACCGCCAGGTCTCAAGGCGCTTTGCATTGGGAACCCGTCCTGGTTTTTCCCTGTGAGATAGCCCCAAGGTGAAAGCCAGGCATCCCGCCGCGGGGGCCGTAGTGGAGATTAAGCAAGCTATTGCCCAGAGTTGCAGAGTGTGAACCTGTGATTCGAGTAGGCACCGAAGCGAGAATTACTGAGTCCGTAGACATTTTAAGCTCAAGAGCCTGCCGCGTCGGGAATTGAACCCTGGTCCCGGCTCTGATCTCAGCGTCCGGGTCTGCCTCCTCTAACCAGTGACCCACACTTCTACTTTTCAGTAGTGAAATTGAATGCTTGTACACGCACCGGCAGCGTTATGGGAGTCCTCCATTTTGTGTTTCGGTAGAATTGAGACACAAGATGGAGGACAAACAACGTTGGGAATGGGTAGAAGGGGGCACGGTAGACACTTCTTGACCATCTAGGTTTTCTGAGGGGTGTTTAGGAGGCCCATTTATGTCCCCACCACATAAACATTTTTAAATTTTTCACGGGGGGAGCGCCCGGTACGCGCACCGGGAAGCGTACCGGGGAGTGTACCGGGGAGCGTACTTTGGTATAAAATAGTGAAAAAAGTTAGAAAAAGAAAATCATTATGAGTGATCAGAGGTAGGGTAGCCCTGAAAAGAGCTTTTGGGTTCTGTGGCTGATTTAAGTACCTACAAGTAGGTTCCAATGCACAGTCTTAAATTCAGGATGAATATTCTATTCCCCTCATCTGAGAAGTGCACACCATCTCCTCTGTAGATGTCTTGCATGTTGTAACGCAAGTTATTGTTGTATATTGAACCCATTCCATAGTCTCTCATGTAAGCAGAAACAGATTTATTCACATGTTTCCGTGCTTTCTCAAATTGTGGACAAAATTGGTTGGACCAGTTCCATTTCTGTCTTTGGCATATATTGGAATATACCAAGGCAGTTTGTAGAAAAAGTGTCATCAATTGATCAAAGGTGTCCTTTAAAAGCATTTCCAGACCAACCCCAGTCATAGTGCCCAAGTCATTTCCACCACAGTGCACTATTAAGAGGTCAGGGTTTGGCAGATGCAAAAAGGTTTTCACCAATGGTATCAATTGGTGACATCTCAATCCTCTCTGGCCAATCCACTTGATTTCCACATTTGATAAATCAAGGTTGTGAAAATGTCTGCTAGCTGCATACCTTTGAGCCCAGTGGATGTAGCTATGTCCAATAATCCACACAGAATACATGATGAGAGAAGGTTCTGGTGCAGTCAGATGAAGTGTGGGAATGAAATGGCAGTTGGAGCAGTAGGAGTTTACAGAAAAATAATTGTTTAGTTTCCCTGCTCTTGAATTACAAGCAATGATTGGTGGTTTCAGATAGTTGAAAACTGAAAGTAAGGGTGTATGGTTGTGTTGTGTGAAAGAAGCAATTTGAATGGTTAAGAAAAAGTCAATAAAAGCAATAATGCCCTGGATAAGCTGGTGTATTGAGAGGTTAAACATCCTTGCTGAGTTAATTTGCAACATTGTAGAATAAACTTTTGAACCTGAGAGTTCAGTTAGGAGGGAGTTGCTATGGTAACAGATAGAAAGGTCTGAGAGGGGGAAGGGTGTTGGTTTGAAAATAGTGAGGGAAGAGTTTTGATTGGTTGAAATGAGGTATATGTGTGTAGAATTAGAGGTTTTATGTGCCAGTCTTGGTTTCAGTGTATTGAGTGCACACCTTTTGCTCTGCTAAAGAAAAATTGGTGTGTGTGTCTGACACTGTTCTCAATTTCCCAAAGCATTTGTAAAGGTAAGTAATGATTCATTTAATTTAGATAGAGACTTGTTTGAAAGCAGATAGTGAAGTTTCAGTAGTGAAATTGAATGCTTGTACATAGGACTTGTGCTGTGTTTGTAAAAAGTTATTTAAAAAACGATTTTGGGGTAAATGGATGGCTTATATTTTTGAGAAGAAATTAATAGTGTTTACTTCATTAAATAAATATATTTGAACCTTTTAGAATGATGTCACTTGCATTACCTCAGATTTGGAAGCAGATTGAGATTCTTTCTTACTGGTTTGTGGCATGTTTTTTGGAAATGCTTGATATTAACATATGCAAGATAGGGGATTTGTATTTTGTGAAACAGTGAGGTTTCAGTAGTGAAATTGAATGCTTGTACATAGGTCCTGTGCTGTGTTTCTGAAATGTTATTCCAAAAACGATTTTGGGGGCAAATCGATGGTATTTACATTTGGGCCTTATTTATGATTGCCTTGTGGCGCCGGTGCGTCACTTTTAACATGGGAAAAAAGTGACGCACCGGTGGCGCAAGGCCTTCATAAATAAGGCCCTGAGTGTCTTTGCTGTTGGTTTGTGTCTTGCTTTTTAATAATGCTTGCTATGAACATTTGCAAGATACAGGATTTGTATTTTGTGGAACAGTGAGGTTTCAGTAGTGAAATTGAATGCTTGTACATAGGTCCTGCGCTGTGTTTCTAAAATGTTATTCAAAAAACGATTTTGGGGGCAAATCAATGGTACTTACATTTGGGCCTTATTTATGATTGCCCTGTGGCGCCGGTGCGTCACTTTTAACATGGGAAAAAAGTGACGCACCGGTGGCGCAAGGCCTTCATAAATAAGGCCATGAGTTTCTTTGCTGTTGGTTTCTGTCTTGCTTTTTGATAATGCTTGCTATGAATATTTGCAAGATAGGGGATTTGTATTTTGTGAAACAGTGAGGTTTCAGTAGTGAAATTGAATGCTTGTACATAGGTCCTGCGCTGTGTTTCTAAAATGTTATTCCAAAAACGATTTTGGTGGCAAATCAATGGTATTTACATTTGGGCCTTATTTATGATTGCCTTGTGGCGCCGTTGCGTCAATTTTAACATGGGAAAAAAGTGACGCACCGCTGGCGCAAGGCCTTCTTAAATAAGGCCCTGAGTTTCTTTGCTGTTGGTTTGTATCTTGCTTTTTAATAATGCTTGCTATGAATATTTGCAAGATAGAGGATTTGTATTTTGTGAAACAGTGAGGTTTCAGCAGTGAAATTGAATGCTTGTACATAGGTCCTGCGCTGTGTTTCTAAAATGTTATTCAAAAAACGATTTTGGGGGCAATTCAATGGTATTTACATTTGGGCCTTATTTATGATTGCCTTGTGGCGCCGGTGTGTCACTTTTAACATGGGAAAAAAGTGACGCACCGGTGGCGCAAGGCCTTCATAAATAAGGCCCTGAGTTCCTTTGCTGTTGGATTCTGTCTTGTTTTTTGATAATGCTTGCTATGAACATTTGCAAGATAGGGGATTTGTATTTTGTGGAAACAGTGAGGTTTGGATAGGGTATGGATGGTTTTTATATAGCGCAATATCACCACCAGGTCTCAAGGCGCTTTGCAATGGGAACCCATCCTGGTTTTTCCCTGTGAGATAGCCCCAAGGTGAAAGCCAGGCATCCCGCCGCGGGGGCCGTAGTGGAGATTAAGCAAGCTATTGCCCAGAGTTGCAGAGTCTGAACCTGTGATTCGAGTAGGCACCGAAGCGAGAATTACTGAGTCCGTAGACATTTTGGGCTCAAGAGCCTGCCGGGTCGGGAATTGACCCCTGGTCCCGGGTCTGATCTCAGCGTCCGGGTCTGCCTCCTCTAACCAGTGACCCACACTTCTATTTTTCAGTAGTGAAATTGAATGCTTGTACATAGGTCCTGCGCTGTGTTTCTAAAATGTTATTCCAAAAACGATTTTGGTGGCAAATCAATGGTATTTACATTTGGGCCTTATTTATGATTGCCTTGTGGCGCCGGTGCGTCACTTTTAACATGGGAAAAAAGTGACGCACCGGTGGCGCAAGGCCTTCACAAATAAGGCCCTGAGTTTCTTTGCTGTTGCTTTGCGTCTTGCTTTTTAATAATGCTTGCTATGAACATTTGCAAGATAGAGGATTTGTATTTTGTGAAACAGTGAGGTTTCAGTAGTGAAATTGAATGCTTGTACATAGGTCCTGCGCTGTGTTTCTAAAATGTTATTCAAAAAACGATTTTGGGGGTAAATCAATGGTATTTACATTTGGGCCTTATTTATGATTGCCTTGTGGCGCCGGTGCGTCACTTTTAACATGGGAAAAAAAGTGACGCACCGGTGGCGCAAGGCCTTCATAAATAAGGCCCTGAGTTTCTTTGCTGTTGGTTTCTGTCTTGCTTTTTGTAAATGCTTGCTATGAATATTTGCAAGATAGGGGATTTGTATTTTGTGAAACAGTGAGGTTTCAGTAGTGAAATTGAATGCTTGTACATAGGTCCTGCGCTGTGTTTCTAAAGAGATAATTTCTCTATGCAGCAAAGTTTTTTAACCAAGCATTATTCAAAAATATGAGTAATCTGAGGAAACATAGATGACATGATTGTAAAAGGTGTTAATATATTTCTTGAATCATGCAGATACTATCTAATCAACCTTTTTCTTTGTAATATTCTAGCCTTGAGTTACTCTCTATTACACCTTTTGTCTGTTTTATACCGTCTCTCTTTCTCTTTCTGACTTTTTTTCTCTCTTCCTGTTACATCCGCTGTCTGTCCTATTTCTTGTAACATCCTGTCTCTGATTTACTTCCTCTTACACTCTCTCTGAAACTTACTCTGTCTCTTCCTTTACAGGCTCTCTCTGTTTTAGTCTCTTTTACAACCTTTTCTTTTCTAACACCCTCTCTCTGTGTTAGTTCCTGTTACACCCTCTCTCCCTGTTTTATACCCTGTTACATCCTTTTTCTGACTTACTCCCTTTTTTTGACTTACTCCCTTTCCCTATTACATCCTTTTTCTGTCTTTCAACACATTATACACTCTCTTTGTCTTAGTCCTTTTGTATGTTTTACTCCCTCTACCTGTTTATTTGTCTGAGTCTCTCTGTGTTTTTGTGTTACTCCCTCTAGCTGTTTTTCTTTGTCTTACTCCTAGTTATATAGTTGCTGTGGTATAAACTTAGATATTTTACAAATGAGTGTTTATATTGTTTGCTTATTGTGATTGCTTTGTTGTTTGCTAATAGTGGTCTATAATGTGTTATTTTTTTCTTTACCACAGATTGAAATCAATATTTCAAGAGAAAACAAAAATGCCGTCAAGGCAAAGGAGAAGAAAAAATACCATACGGAAAATAACAAAATAAGCAACGGAATTAAAGGAATCCTCTACAACAAGTACTTCAAAAAACACCCAAAAAGGTCCTGGTAAGACAACTAAGTCTTTTTTTTCGCAACATATGTAAAACAAAAACAAATGTTAACGGTAATGTTAAGATCCAGAAGGAGAGAGCAAATTTGAAAAGGAAGGAGAGGCCCTCAAAAAATGTCTCTATTGGAGCAAGAGAGAAAAATATGGATAGCAATAGAAGGCTAAATCAATTTAGGGACATTCGTAGACGAATGTTTTGCAATAGGGTAGTTTTAAATTTGCTTAAAAATGAAAAGAAAGGTAAACAGAGAGCTGCTTTTTACAAGAAAAAGAAAAGTGTAGAGAAGATCGTTGATCAGGCTTTTGAAGTTAAGAAAAAAATATTTATTTTAGTAATTAATAGAATTAGGATAATTAATAAGGCAATTGATGTTTTCAAATCGAACAGTAGATGGAAAAGAATAATTAATCGGACTAATTTTTGTGAAGTATTTTCTGGAGAATGGATGTATAGTTCAAGTTCTGAGCCATTTTTTAATGAGGAGAGTTACTTTCAGGAAAATGATTTGGTGCATGCAGTTGACATCAGTGGTCGAGCATATGAGGTGAAAGATGGTTGTGTGATGGAAAAAGAGAAACTTGTGTCTAGAGATGCAGAAGAGGTGTTATCTGATGAAGTTTTAGGGAGACGTACTAAGGGTCCAGTGTACACATGGAAGTGCAGTAGTATTTGTAGTGTGCGACAGGATTCAATCGATTTGCTTCAAAATTTCTTACGTACATATAGTAAGAAAAGTGTAAAACAGAAAGTGAAGGTCTTGCAAGAGTTAGATCCTTGCAGAGTGAGAGAAAACACAGGTTTGCATGAGCATTCACTGGCTTGTCTTTCTAGAAAAGTATGTCAGAGTGTTTTTCATCATTTTAGGATGTTAGCAGTGCATCATAATAAGGTGAGGAAATTAGTGAGAAGGTTGTAATATGCAAAAAATCCAGCACTTAAGCTTAAACAGTTAAACAGTGCTCTTTTGCATGGATCTGAAGTAGATGTGAAGACTATTTGTGAAGAAATTGAGTTTTGTTATTTTGGGAACAAAGAGGACAGTGTAGAAATGGATATAGTAATGGATGGTAATGTGGAAGACAATGTACAGATTTCAAGTACAGAAAAGTTTGACGAGGAAATTACCAAGATTAAGGTGAAATCAAGTTAAAGGCCTAATTTAACTTGTGTGTGTTGTCGACGGACTCATTATAAGATTCAGACTAGGTTAGTTGATTTATATGCAAAATGTGAATTGGAAAATAATAGTGAATGGAAGGATTTTGTAAGTTATTTGTTGGTGGAGAATTCTTTTGATTTGAGTTTTTATCAGCGTATTTGTAATTATTGTTTGAAAAAATTAAATGAAAATAGAATGCCTACTAGAGCTGCTCATAATAATCTTCAGTTGATAGATATTCCTTCTGAATTGATGGATTTAAATACTTATGAATCAATTTTGATTCAATGTGTCCATCCTTTTCAAGCTATTGTTCGCATGGAGCCTAAGATAGGGAAATTACCTCCTACAGATTTACAAAGAGGATTAAAGGGAAGAGTTGTTTATTTGCCTCTAGATGTCAAGAAAAATATTGATACAATTGGTGTAGGAAGAGTAGAAGAGGATCCTCTGGTTATTCTAGTTAATGGGGTTCCGACAAAGAGTAAGAAAATCTGGCAAGATTTAGTGGATGTTAGGAAAGTCAAAAAGGCAACGTTGTATTTGGTCAAAAACAATGAGTACTATAAAGATGTAAGTGTTGGAGCAGAGGAAACAGCTACAGAAGAAGACAGTGATTGTTCAGTTGGCCAAATTGAAAAAGTTGATGTGTCTAGAAGTGAAGAAATATATGAACATTATACTGTTCATCCTTTGCATTCCAAAGAAGTAATGGGGAATGCAATTGACTTGTTTCAAATGAAAGCAGCAAAAGGAAGTCCTATTAGTGTATGGGAAGAAAGTTTGGAAGCTCGTTGTTTTCCACAGTTATTTCCAACAGGTCGAGGTGGACGATATGACGATCGACCAGTTCAAATTCCTGCAGCTGAATACCGGACTTTAAGATTATATGCTGAAGATCCAAGGTTTCGTCAATGCATTCCGTATTTGTTTCATCTACTGTATGAAAGTGATTTGTCTGGGGTTTCTTATGCAGTTAATCATATACTGAAAAGTGGAGCTCATCTGCAAAAGGTTTCGGCAAGGGACTTTATGGAGAAAGTCAATCTGCAAGACAGTATTTTGGAATCTCAGCTAATCAATCTCATGGCATGTCAGCGTGGAACAAACGAGTATTGGTTCCGTCGTCATGGGGAATTGAAATGTATGCTAAGAAACTTAGGAACTCCTACATGGTTCCTCACTCTTAGTTGTGCTGAGTATGCATGGGACGACTTACTTCAATTTCTACGAGAGGCAAATGGAAACATACAAAATACAGAATTGAAAACACCTGGAGAACTGTGTTCTTTGGATCCAGTGAATGTTTGCAGATATTTTAATCATAGATTTGAAGCTATGATGTCTTTTATTAGCAACAAAAAAAAACTCCCCTTGGAGAGGTTTTGGATTTCTTTTGGAGGAAGGAATATCAAGCGAGAGGTGCTCCTCATATACATATGTTGTTATGGATGAAAGATGCACCCAAATTTGGAACTGATTCGGATGACACAGTGATGAGTTTCATTGAAGAATATTCAACATGTGCTTTTCTGAAAACTACTGAAGAAAACAGTTTAAGGCAACAAGTTTTACGTTTTCAATCTCATCGTTGTGGAAAGTACTGTCGTCGAAAATTCAAAAACAAGGAAAAGTTCTACACGAAATGTCGTTTTGCGTATCCACGACCAGTGATTTCTAAGGGAAGAGTAAATAATTTCATGTCATCTCTACGACATACTGTGATGAGGAAATCACCCAAAAATACATTCAATTTAAAAAGAAACAAAGAGTCCAAGTACATCAACGACTACAACCCAGTGATTTTGTCCATGTGGAATGCTAACATGGATATTCAGTTCGTTGCTGACAACTCTATTGCTGTGGCTTGATATGTGACATCTTACATCACAAAAAAGAACTGAAGGAAATGTGGGAGGACATTTCACATGAAAAGAGTCTAAGCAAGAAATTACACAGTTTCAGTGTCACGTTTCAGGCCATTGAAGACTGGACTACAGTTCCCAGAATGCCTGCAGTCCAGTCTGTTGTTTGTGTTTGTTGTGTGTATGGAGGCTATATCTTTTCTTTCTTTCCCCTTTGCCAGTGCTTGTCACTTTGAGCCTGACCTGTGTATTTCTGGTGCTACGTTTCCAGTGGCTTCTCTGTTTGCTGCCTCGTGTCACTGGTGTTTTGATTCACGGATTGCCTTGGACCGTGAAAGGCTGTGCGGTACCTCGCCCTGCTGCACGGCGCCGTGCTGAACTCTGACCCGGAGCCGCGCTGGGACTTCAAACGGAGCTTCTCCGGAGCCGCGGTGGTGAGTGAAACGGAGCCGCGTTGAATTTATTGAAGCTGCTTAGAAATCCGAGACGGCGGCTGCCGTTTACTCAGGTTTGCGATTGCTGAGTCTTTTGTTCTGGTGAACAACGTGGGAACGCTGAGGGCTCGCGCCTCTTTGATAGAAGCGGCTGCTTCTGTGTTATTCCTTCCTACGCTGAACCCGTTCATTTGGGAATTATATTTCGGACTGCACCGTGGCAACTTGTGAACTACGTTAAATAAAAGACTGAGTTGGTAGTATCAAAAGACTTTGAATAGTGTATGGAGCCCAGAGACACTATAACAGGCTATAGAATAAAGACTTCAGAAGAAAAAAGCACATTAGTCTTGAATGTGCCTTGGGGACTAGGATTTTGTTTTCATCTGGAGCCCACTTCCTTTGGTTTAGATTACTTTTCTTTTTTTTCCTTCAACTTCATTATTTACGTATCTTGGAGTGGTGTGGCAGTTCAGAGCAGTGAGTATATGTGTGTACATTTGTCCTCTTAGTCTGTTAGCTTGTCTACGGAGGGGGTGTGCATTTACCTGTGTTTTCTTGTGCATCCCTGCAGACCTCTGCTGTAGCAAACGAAGGAAGAAGGAACAGTTGTTCTGTCCTCACCTGCTGTGGATGGTTTAGGCTGCCCGCCTGTTTTATTTATTTTCTCCATTTTTTCCCCTTCCCTGGGAGAGGTTGTCCTAGGGGAGAGTTATATCGATGTCTCGTCTGGGGGACGGTTCCTAGGAAGGAAAGAATTAGGCAACGACATCGCTCCTGCTGCATCTGGCTATTAAGGTTAGTCATCCTGCTTTGATTGTGACAGAGTGACAAGCCCACGTTCTTTTGCGGCCCGAGCGATGGATACCAACACTGTATTGCAGACCGTGTTGGACTCTTTAACTGCCTTACGTGTAGAGGTAGATGCAGTGAGAGGGGAGAACCATGATATGCGGAATGAGATGGGGGCTCTTAGACGTGATGTGGAAGGTCTGGCCCAAGTTAGAACTGCTGGGAAACAGTATATTAGGGAGGCCACTTTACCCCCCCCTGTCCAAGCATCTTCTCATTTAGCTCCTGGAGCACAGGCTCCTTCAACCATACAGGTTATACAACCTGTTCAGTTACCTTTGGCACCGCCTGAGAGATTTCTGGGAGATCCCCGGAAGTTTAGTACCTTCTTAGGGCAGTGCAAGTTGCACTTTATGTGCAAGCCCGCTGTTTTTCCTGATGATCATTCGAAGACCGCTTTTATGCTGTCCTACTTGGGGGGCAACGCTGCCAGTTGGTCTTTTCCATTGATTGAGAAAAATGATCCTATGCTAGCTAGATTCGATGATTTTTGCGATGAAATGCGCAAGTTGTTTGATCGCAAGGCTCATATGCTATCTCTGGATCGAGAATTAATCACTCTCAAACAAGGGTCATTAGATTTATTAACATACATTACCCACTTTAACCGTCTTGTTGTCGAGACTGAGTGGCCTTCGGCTAAGCGTGTATCCTTGTTTTATCAAGGACTGAGAGGGGAATTGAAGGATGTACTTGCACAGGTGGTGAACATGCCCACTTGTTGTGAAGAACTGATCGACCTCACTATACAACTGGATCACCGGTTACAAGAACGAAAGGGCGATAAACATCGCTATGACTAGCGTTTTCCAGTGTCGAAACCGAGAGTGAATACGGAGGGGGCATCCACTGCTGACACGTCTGAACCTATGCAGATCGGAGGAGTCAGGGGTCCATTGAGTGCCGAAGAAAGAACGCGAAGACGTAACCAAAAGCTTTGCATGTATTGCGGAAAACCTGGACATTTTATCAGAGACTGCAAGGCTAAAACAAAGAGTATACGAAATATACCTGCGGTGGAATACCCTTCTTCGGAGTCGGGAAACGAGAAAGCTCAACCAAATCAGAGGCCTTTGGTTTGAGCTGTGATGGAGTAAATGAGGTCTCTCATGCAATAGCTAACACCATGCAACCTTCTTTGCCCCATATGAATTTATGTGTTACTCTTACCTGGCCTGGAGAAATACCGGTAATGGTGCATGCCATGCTTGATTCTGGAGCAACGGGTAACTTCATTGATGTCCAATATGCCAAGAGGTTGGGAATCCCTTGCATCGAAAAAGAAGTACCTGAAGCGGTGAAGGCAGTAGATGGATCGGATTTAACTTCAGGACCTGTGTGTTATCATACCTGTCCTTTGGTGATGCAAGTCGGCCATGAGCATTATGAATGCATATCTTTTGATTTGATTGACGCTCCTCAGTTTAGATTGATTTTGGGTATGCCTTGGCTAACACAACATGACCCCATGGTCAAATGGGCTGCTCGTTCCATTACCTTGAGCTCAACATATTGCACTGAACATTGTACACCAACGCCTCCTCGAGAAGAAATCCAACTTGGAACTCCTGCAGGTGCGTTGGCGTCTGGAAGTAGAGCGTTGGGAGTCAATGCAATTACTACTCTTCCTGAGGTATACCAGAAATACCAAGAAGTCTTCAGTGAAAGAGAAGCTAGCAAACTACCCATACATTGGGATTATGATTGTGTCATTGACTTGGAACCTGGAGCTAATATCCCGTGTAGTAGAGTCTATGCTCTTACGGAAGCTGAAAATGTGTATTTACAACAATATCTGAAGAAAATGTTGGATTCCGGATTTATCCGTCCCTCCACGTCTCCAGCTTCGTCACCTTTGTTTTTTATTCCAAAGAAGGAAGGTGGCCTAAGAACCTGTATTGACTATAGGGCCATTAACAAAGTTACCAGAAAGAACCGGTATCCGCTGCCTTTGATTCCGGTCTTGTTGGATCAGTTAAAAGACGCTAGAATCTTTACCAAGTTGGATTTGAGGGGAGCCTATCATTTAGTGCGTGTTTGCAGAGGAGACGAATGGAAGACGGCGTTCCGCACTCGTTACGGATTGTATGAATATCAAGTGATGCCGTTCGGCCTCTGCAACGCTCCTGCGGCGTTCCAATTTTTCATGGATGAAGTTTTGCGAGGATTATTGGATGTGTCCTGTATAGTCTATATAGACGATATATTGATATATTCGTCAACAAGAGAAGAACACGTCCATCATGTGACGGAAGTACTAGAACGATTGCATCAACATGAGTTGTATGCGAAGCTTGAGAAGTGCTTGTTTCATACCAGAGAAGTGGAGTTCCTGGGTTATGTCATCGGCCCTAATGGAATTCAAATGGACAAAAAGAAAACACAAGCTATTGTCCAGTGGGATTCGCCTTCATCTGTAAAAGCTTTGCAGAGCTTTTTAGGTTTTGCGAACTTTTACAGAAGGTTTATAAAAGACTTCTCCAGGATCATACAACCGTTAACCTTTTTGTTGAAGAAAGGAGCTACTTTCAAGTGGACCGAGTCAGCGGAAGATGCTTTTCGAACTCTAAAGACCTGTTTTGTGACCGCGCCCATTCTTCGTCATCCTGATGCGAGTCAACCATACATCATGGAAACGGATGCATCATACTACGCTATCGGAGGCATTCTTTCCCAGAGAAATCCGTAAACAGGACAACTGCATCCTGTGGCGTAGTATTCTCGTAAGTTGTCCTCCTGTGAAGTCAACTATAGTATTACCGATAAAGAATTGCTAGCCATCAAGAGGGCTTGCGAAGAATGGAGACATCATCTCATGGGGGCTCGACACACAGTGGAAATATTTACCGATCATCGGAACCTCCTCTTTCTAAAGAGTGCTAGAGCATTAACACCACGCCAATTACGGTGGTCCTTGTTCTTTTCGGATTACGATTTTGTAATCAAATATCGTCCAGTACCCCAGAATGGCAAGGCGGATGCGCTGTCAAGACCAGAGGGAGCGGGGAGATGTTTTTCCACTGAAATTGAGAATCCTCCAGCCATCATTTCAGAGGCTTCCTTCTCTTCATCGGCTTCTGCTATATCAAGTTCCCTTGATTTCTTGAAACAAGTGGAAGAGGGAGTCAAAACGATGGATGTTCAAACCTGGATTGCAGTAGAACCACAGAACAGAACCTTGCGGAAAGGATATCTATTTAGGGACAAACAGTTGTATGTCCTTACGACAGAACTACAAGAGCAAGTTTTGAGATGGACTCATGATTCCACATTAGGAGGTCATATGGATGTGCAGAAAACCATGCAAACTGTCGTCAGGTATTTCTGGTGGGAATCCATGAAAAAGGACATTGTGGACTATGTGGCTAAGTGTCCTGTATGCTCTCAAGCGAAGGCGTTACATCAACGAAGCAGTGGTTTGTTACGTCCTATACCAATACCCCCTGCGCCTTGGCACACGGTTTCTATGGACTTTATAGTGGAAATGCCTCTCAGTCACGGCAACAACACCATCTTAGTGGTTATTGACCATTTAACCAAAATGGGTCATTTCATAGCCCTAACCAAATTGCCTACCTCTGGGGAGTTGGCCCTAGTTTTCCTACAGAATGTGGTTAGGTTACATGGGGTGCCTTCAGTTCTTATCACAGATAGAGGAACACAGTTCACCTCTAAGTTCTGGAAGGCGTTGTGTGACATCTTAGAGATTGATGCCCGTCTGTCAACAAGTTACCATCCTCAGACAGACGGGAAAACAGAAAGACTCAACCAAACACTGGAACAGTATTTACAGTGTTTTACCCTGCAACACAGTGAGGAATGGAGAACACTGTTGTGGATGGCCGAATTCGCCTACAATAGTGCTACCCATTCCTCTCTAGGATGTTCCCCTTTTTATTGTCTTCATGGCTTTCATCCAAATTTCCTGCCTTTTGAACATCCTGGGGTGTCTTCCCTTCCTTCTATACAAGAGCACCACACCCACCTTATCTCAATAGCTCAGGACGCCAGAGAGCAGTTGGTAGCAGCCAGGGACCATGATAAACTACAGGCTGATAGAAAAAGATCTCCTGCGCCTGAGTATAGTATCGGGGACAAGGTGTGGCTGAGTACGAGATATCTGAAATTGAAAGGAAATACCAGATTGCAGCCCAAATTTGTCGGCCCCTATGCCATTCTTGGGGTTATCAATCCGGAAGCGATGAAGTTGGATCTGCCCTCTACTTGGCATATACACCCAGTATTTCATGTGTCACTATTGAAGCCTTATGTTCCCGGTACAAGAGACATGGGGAGGCCACAGCCAGTGGAGATAGACGGGGACATAGAGTATGAGGTAAGGGCGGTACTTGATTCCCGAAGAGTGAGAGGCGTGTTACAGTACCTGATTGACTGGAAAGGGTATGGGCATGAGGAACGTTCTTGGGAGCCTCGTTCTAATCTGCACTGCCCTAGTCTTTTGCGGCTTTTTCATGCTAAGTTTCCCTCTAAGCCTGGTGGACCGCCGAGATGTCGGTCCTAGAGAGGGGGTTCTGTCACGTTTCAGGCCATTGAAGACTGGACTACAGTTCCCAGAATGCCCGCAGTCCAGTCTGTTGTTTGTGTTTGTTGTGTGTATGGAGGCTATATCTTTTCTTTCTTTCCCCTTTGCCAGTGCTTGTCACTTTGAGCCTGACCTGTGTATTTCTGGTACTACGTTTCCAGTGGCTTCTCTGTTTGCTGCCTCGTGTCACTGGTGTTTTGATTCACGGATTGCCTTGGACCGTGAAAGGCTGTGCGGTACCTTGCCCTGCTGCACGGCGCCGTGCTGAACTCTGACCCGGAGCCGCGCTGAGACTTCAAACGGAGCTTCTCCGGAGCTGCGGTGGTGAGTGAAACGGAGCCGCGTTGAATTTATTGAAGCTGCTTAGAAATCCGAGACGGCGGCTGCCATTTACTCGGGTTTGCGATTGCTGAGTCTTTTGTTCTGGTGAACAACGTGGGAACGCTGAGGGCTCGCGCCTCTTTGATAGAAGCTTAAATAACAAAAAGGGTCTTGACTCTAAACTCAGCAAGGCTGAGCCAACAATGAACTGAAGAAACAACAAACTTGCCTATACTGAGAAGCTATTTTTTAGGCACAACCGTTATTAAAGCATACATGAAAAATAGCATGAACACTTGCTTTTTAAATTGCAACTTTTACTTTAATTCTTTTCTGAAGACTATTATGATTTTTAGCCTTTTTCTAGTCTTTTTGTGTATGGGGATACAAAAGCATGGAAAATATTTTGCATTTATATACAAACAAAAAACATAAGTTGGTATGTACAGTGATTCAAACAAACTCACACTCAACACATTCTTGGCCGTCCATTCATACTATACCACATTCATACTGGTCCAGTGTCATAAAACAATTGTGTAAATACAAAACAATCTTATTTCCTATTTTTTACACATTAATCATCATTTTTCTCAAAATTTGAAGAAAAAGAAATCTTTCAATCAGTTGACATATGGAATCAAAAGAATGACACGGGACCGGGTCGGGTCGACGCGTTTCGAACCCTGCAATTCTTAGGGTTCTCTTCAGGACCACAGTTTAACTACAAAGAAAGAGGAAACAATCGTCACTAGCCAAATACTAAGAGATCAACGTCTCAAACGCTATCCAGTTTCCCTCAGCCTACCTCAACAAGTGGGTCAAGGCTCCAAAGAAAACAAGAGAAGACAGATGTGTTCCAAGTGGAGGGGGAGCGAAGGGTGCTGAAAAACAAAAAAAAGTGTACTCAGTCTCACTATGGATGTTCACTCATTACTATGTCTAGACTGAATTTTTCAAAAGCGGATCAGCGCGCTTACCTTCACTGCGGCGCGTAATTGTCATAAAGTTTCATCCCAGTCGGGTTGCGCTCGGTCCGGTGATTCGGTTCGGGCGCCCAAAAAGCTGGGGAAAAATAATGCGGGAATCGCGGGTTACCGTCAGGCGTGGATCAATTACTTTAACAGGCACTGGGTGTTGGCGCTCACTGGCGCCAAAGGTATCATGCTTACCGTGATTGTGCTCCGGTACTCGAGGTCTGCAAACATTCGAAGTCCTCGCTCCTCACCCTGCAGTCAATGGCGGGTTACTGAAGCCTCACTACGATGTAGCTTATGGGTGTGGCTTCACCCTGGAGGGTGTTGGGAGTTGTAGTGCTGTCGATGGTATGTCAGAAACAGAAGGATTATAGGAGATGAAGTCCTCTTTCCAGATTCAAGGGTTGGTTTTGTAAATTTCAGAGATCTCGTTTAATCCATTTACCGCTGTGTCATATTTCATGATCAGCAGAGCTTCTCTTTGGTTCAATCTTGTTTCCAAATCACCCCCTCTTGGATCATTTTCAATTTTAGACAAGACAGTCCATTTGAGATTGTTTTTGTCATGCTTCTGGGCCAACCAATGGTGTACTAAGGGCGCATTCTCAACTTCTCTGCGCAGTCTGGATTTATGCTGAGTGATGCGTTGCCTGACCTCTTGAGTTGTTTTCCCAATATATAACTTGGGACAGGGGCATAAAATCGCATATACAACATTCCTTGTTTTACAATTGGTAAAAACTTCATGCTTCCAATTGATGTTATTAAACGAGAAGCATGAAGTTTTTACCAATTGTAAAACAAGGAATGTTGTATATGCGATTTTATGCCCCTGTCCCAAGTTATATATTGGGAAAACAACCCAAGAGGTCAGGCAACGCATCACTCAGCATAAATCCAGACTGCGCAGAGAAGTTGAGAATGCGCCCTTAGTACACCATTGGTTGGCCCAGAAGCATGACAAAAACAATCTCAAATGGACTGTCTTGTCTAAAATTGAAAATGACCCAAGAGGGGGTGATTTGGAAACAAGATTGAACCAAAGAGAAGCTCTGCTGATCATGAAATATGACACAGCGGTAAATGGATTAAACAAGATCTCTGAAATTTACAAAACCAACCCTTGAATCTGGAAAGAGGACTTCATCTCCCATAATCCTTCTGTTTCTGACATACCATCGACAGCACTACAACTCCCAACACCCTCCAGGGCGAAGCCACACCCATAAGCTACATCGTAGTGAGGCTTCAGTAACCCGCCATTGACTGCAGGGTGAGGAGCGAGGACTTCGAATGTTTGCAGACCTCGAGTACCGGAGCACAATCACGGTAAGCATGATACCTTTGGCGCCAGTGAGCGCCAACACCCAGCGCCTGTTAAAGTAATTGATCCACGCCTGACGGTAACCCGCGATTCCCGCATTATTTTTCCCCAGCTTTTTGGGCGCCTGAACCGAATCACCGGACCGAGCGCAACCCGACTGGGATGAATCTTTATGACAATTACGCGCCGCAGTGAAGGTAAGCGTGCTGATCCGCTTTTGAAAAATTCAGTCTAGACATAGTAATGAGTGAACATCCATAGTGAGACTGAGTACACTTTTTTTTTTGTTTTTCAGCACCCTTCGCTCCCCCTCCACTTGGAACACATCTGTCTTCTCTTGTTTTCTTTGGAGCCTTGACCCACTTGTTGAGGTAGGCTGAGGGAAACTGGATAGCGTTTGAGACGTTGATCTCTTAGTATTTGGCTAGTGACGATTGTTTCCTCTTTCTTTGTAGTTAAACTGTGGTCCTGAAGAGAACCCTAAGAATTGCAGGGTTCGAAACGCGTCGACCCGACCCGGTCCCGTGTCATTCTTTTGATTCCATATGTCAACTGATTGAAAGATTTCTTTTTCTTCAAATTTTGAGAAAAATGATGATTAATGTGTAAAAAATAGGAAATAAGATTGTTTTGTATTTACACAATTGTTTTATAACACTGGACCAGTATGAATGTGGTATAGTATGAATGGACGGCCAAGAATGTGTTGAGTGTGAGTTTGTTTGAATCACTGTACATACCAACTTATGTTTTCTGTTTGTATATAAATGTAAAATATTTTCCATGCTTTTGTATCCCCATACACAAAAAGACTAGAAAAAGGCTAAAAATCATAATAGTCTTCAGAAAAGAATTAAAGTAAAAGTTGCAATTTAAAAAGCAAGTGTTCATGCTATTTTTCATGTATGCTTTAATAACGGTTGTGCCTAAAAAATAGCTTCTCAGTATAGGCAAGTTTGTTGTTTCTTCAGTTCTTTGATAGAAGCGGCTGCTTCTGTGTTATTCCTTCCTACGCTGAACCCGTTCATTTGGGAATTATATTTCGGACTGCATCGTGGCAACTTGTGAACCACGTTAAATAAAAGACTGAGTTGGTAGTATCAAAAGACTTTGAATAGTGTATGGAGCCCAGAGACACTATAACAGGCTATAGAATAAAGACTTCAGAAGAAAAAAGCACATTAGTCTTGAATGTGCCTTGGGGACTGGGATTTTGTTTTCATCTGGAGCCCAATTCCTTTGGTTTAGATTACTTTTCTTTTTTTTCCTTCAACTTCATTATTTACGTATCTTGGAGTGGTGTGGCAGTTCAGAGCAGTGAGTATATGTGTGTACATTTGTCCTCTTAGTCTGTTAGCTTGTCTACGGAGGGGGTGTGCATTTACCTGTGTTTTCTTGTGTATCCCTGCAGACCACTGCTGTAGCAAACGAAGGAAGAAGGAACAGTTGTTCTGTCCTCACCTGCTGTAGATGGTTTAGGCTGCCCGCCTGTTTTATTTATTTTCTCCATTTTTTCCCCTTCCCTGGGAGAGGTTGTCCTAGAGGAGAGTTATATCGATGTCTCGTCTGGGGGACCGCTCCTAGGGAGGAAGGAATTAGGCAACGACATCGCTCCTGCTGCATCTGGCTATTAAGGTTAGTCATCCTGCTTTGATTGTGACATTCAGTCTGAAGATGTTGTCGCATCGAGAAATTGGAGCATATGAATGTTCTGATCGGTTATCATCAGCAAGTCTCTATGCCAAATCAAGAACAATCATTTGGGTGAGTCTAGGTCTTGCTGCAACACGAAACCGAGTTTTGAAATCTGTACAAGAAATTGAATATTTGGCAGAGAAAGAACCAAACAGTACAGATATTTTGAAGACAAACATGTTGGATACATACTATCCAAATAGAAGTACTCACCTTGAGAACACTTGTTTGTATGAAGTTCTGCAAAACTACAGTTATAAGAGGAACATCACAGAAGATATCAATAATGGAAAATATGCTGACATTGGGTATGAAGGATGTCTAGTGAAGCAGAGAAAAGGCCATTTGATTAATCATCGAAAATTGAGTTGCAAAGCTCCAGACAAAAGAGAATTTTACTATTTAGCTCTTTTGAAACTCTTTAAGCCATGGCGTACAGAAGAGGAACTACTTGGAGATTTTCTCTGTTATGAAGACTCTTTTAATGCAACTAAGGATACCATAGAATGTCCTGTTTTTCAAAATTATCTGCAAATGTTGAACGAAGAAATAGAGCAAGAAACCACAATTGCTGAAGAGATTGCTAGAGACAGTTCTCAAGACAGTCAGAGTTCTACTTCATTGAGTCAGGATACACTAGGAGGAGCAATTATCCAAAATGAAGCTGCAACTGCCATGGATGAGGTGGAAAGAGCTATGGAACAAGCTCAAGAGGATGTAGTTAACTTAAAAGATTTGGTAAACGTTGAGCAGAAAAAGATATATGACGAAGTCACAGAACAGATTGAACATGGATTCAGACATGAGAAAAAAGGGTGCTCATGTACATCATTTAAGCCTGTTCGACTGTACGTAAGTGGAGAAGCGGGAACAGGACAAAAAATTCTGATTAAAGCCATTGCAACTTATTTGCAGAAAAGAACTGAATCACCACTGTCTTGTGTTGTAACCGCTCCAACTGGACTGGCAGCACATAACATTAAAGGGATTACTCTACATCGTTTACTGATGCTGCCAGTTGAGCATGATAATAAATTGCATTACAACAAGCTATCTGGAGATGCGTGTTCTGAAGTTTCCAGAGTCCTGAAGAAAATGAAACTTATCATTGATGAAGTAAGCATGGTCTCAAATCTAATGCTTGCTTTTGTGCATTTGAGAATGCAAGAAATTCTTAGAACAGAGTATGATGTGTTATTTGGAGGAAAACACATTATTGTTTTTGGAGATCTACTGCAGTTGACTCCAGTAAAAGGATAACCAGTGTTTAAAATGCTCACGCATGAAGATACCAGGAAGTCCCTTGGAAGCATTGGAAACGTTAATATATGGTTAAATTTTAAATATGCTGAACTGCTTCAAAATATGCGACAGGCAAAGGATGAAGATTATAAAAATATTCTACAAGATGTAAGAATCGGAAAAGTAAGTGAGCTTGGGAAAAAAGCTTTACATGCTCGATTAATTTCAAATTTGTATCCAAATGAAAACATTCTTCCAGAGAATATTTTTTAAAAAATGACTGAGAAGAAATCTGGGATATGTTTGATGCCAACTCTGCAAGACTGTTCCATCTTCAACAACAAAATGTTAAAGTTAGAAAATGAAGAGATTGTGAAACTGGATGCAATAGATAAAATAGAGCATATGGGTGCAACGATTGTTTTGTCAGAAAATGTGAAAACAACATTGGATTCATTAGAGAAAAGTATATCTAAAACAGCTGGTTTTGAAAAGACTCTGAATGTGTGTTTAAATTGCCGTATCATTTTGAGAAGGAATTTAAATGTTGAAAGAGGTCTGGTAAATGGAGCAATGGGTTATGTTGTTGATTTTGTGAATTATAGAAATAGAGATGGAATTGAATTTTTAAAAATAAAATTTGATGGCATTGAGCAAGTACAACAAATCAGTCGTTGTTCTGCTAGATTTTTGCTTGTAAAAGACTTATATGTTCGCCGAAAACAGTTTCCTGTTTGTTTGGCATATGCGGTGACAATTCATAAATCTCAAGGTTTAAGTGTAGATAGTGCTTTGGTGAACATTGGAAGATCTGTGTTTAAAGAGGGTATGGCATATGTGGCATTATCACGAGTCAGAACTTTATCAGGATTGTACTTGATTGAGTGTGATTAGACAAAGATTTGTGCAGATCTAGATTGTGTTAAAGAATACAATAGGTTAAGAAGAGAGTATGCTCCACGTTTGCCTCAATATCCTCTGTTTTAAAAACGTGTGGTAGGCCGAAAAAGAAGAAATGAGAATAATTGCAGTGAGGTAGTAGCAAAAAGACAAAAAGTAGATGAAAATGTAATTCAAAACAGAAAGAAAAAGGATTCTGATGAAAATGTTGTTGGAATTCAGTTTGAAAACAGTTCTGGTGTCAACTGCTATGCTAATGTAGTGGTTAATGTTGTTTTTTTCTTCAAACTTTACAAGAACAGATTGTTGAAAATCGGGATCAAAGATTGTGTGGTTTATTGAATTCTGTGTTTGAGAAATGTAGCAGTGATAGAACAAAAATAGAAAGTGTAACAGAAATTCGAAATATTTTAGACATGTGTTCTGGTCAAGATACATTTTCACAGAACATTCAGCAGGATTGTCAGGAATTTTTAATGTATATGTTTGGTGTTTTGGAAGATGAAGGTGTAGATGTAGAAAATCTTTTTAGCCTTTCTTATCGATGGCAGCATGACTGCGACATTTGTAGTTTATCAAGTACTACTAGAATAGACATTGAAATATTTATATATTTGACTTTACCAGACTGTAAATCAGTGTCATTTAATAATCTAGTTAAAGCAGCAGATCATAATATGGTGTATACCCAATGTAAGTGTCCAATGCTGTCCACATTATTTATACAAACTTATGGTCAGTATGTCATTTTAGTTTTCCAACGAAGTAGACCTGATGGAACTAAATTGACAACTTGTATCAAAACTTTTGTGGCTTCTCAGTTATCAATTTCACCTTTACAACTGTAGCTATTATTTATCATGACGGTCCTTCGACAACATCAGGACATTATACATGCTACTTAAAATGTCAAAAAGGTTGGAGTTACTGCAATGATTCTCATTTGACTTATAAACAATGTTTGCCTTATGACTTTAAAAATTCTTACCTAGTGTTTTTAAAACCAAAGTTTTAGTAAAGGTAATTGGCCTTTGAAGACGGGGCAGTTAATAAAAGTTTGTTAGTTAGTTAGTCTAATGCTTAAAATTATTTATCTCATATAGGTACTGTAAGCGGATTTCATAGTAAGTGATATCAGTTTTATAGGAAATGTTGAACATGAGTGCACTGCAGCACCTGAATGGAGCCACACCGAATCGGAGAAGCACTGGCTATTCCAGGACCAGGTGGTGGCAGGCACATCTCTTATGAAGATCCCCTTCCTTAAAAATTGTAGAGACTTCCAAATCTCTTTGCATCGCTTATTACCCGCACCACATTATCTACATGGGATCAGACCAATATGGAACATGAACTGACCACCTTCCCCTCCCCTCTTACACCACTTTTTGACAACCCTGACTTTAGCCCAGGGATAGGAGAGACATCCTTTAAACACTCTGGCAGCCATTTCTGACCCACCTTGCCAAAGAATTTTGGGAACTAACATTCCCCAGATACCTTCGCTTGCTATGACTGACTTCATTAGACACAGACATTCTGCGGGACCCGCCATAACAGGGACACCGGACGATGCAACACTATCCCCAATAGGCAGTGGATGGGGTGGAGGGAGGGAAGCAGGAAAGGGGGTGAGAGTCATTGTTAACTTTCATTTTATGTTCCCCTTTTCCTTGATATTATTGGTGACAAATGCTTCTTGCAGGGTTCTGCGTAACGCACACACTGAGCCTTTTTATGTATATCACATTGCTATGCTGGCAACTGATTCAATAAAAAGATTTAAAACTAAACAAGGGGTCTTATTACGAGTTTGGCAGTGCGTGGACTGTCATACCGGTGGTGGTAGTCCAAAGCACAGTGAGTTGCCATTGCAGAGACCGCCTCTAGACACCTGGCACCGCCAGCACACTGACGACTGGTGGAGTTCTGGACTTTTTTGGTTCCGTCCAGAGGTGTCAGGGATAACACCCGAAGACCCCGGAGTTCCACCTGTCTCGGTGCACAAATAAACAAAAACACGGGCTTCTCGATGGTGGCGTCAAAGACCAAAGGTTTATTACTGCAGGGACACAGAAGTCACAGAAACTACACACGGGCAGAATCTAGGAGCCTGTTCGATTTGTACAAAAAGGTTTGCTCCTTATATACTAAAATTTGAGCTTGAGGCAAATTCTTTACATGTAATACATTCCCAAACCTTTGTGTCCTAAACAATAAATATTTGACGTTGCATAGGAATCGTCGACAATATCTGATGTCAAAACATTACGAACGAGGGGTTCCCACTTTTCCATCATAATATCATGTCAACTTTTCATTCAAGACCCGGACCGCCTCATCGTAAATTTCGTTACCTCCCCCTAATAAAGGCCCAGAAGAAAAGGAGCAGAGCCAGGTGCAGAAGATAGAAAAGCAGGATAAGGGATGTTTGTGGGTTGTAAATGGGCAAGGCTACCGGCTTCGGCCGCCTAATCATGATCAGGCCAACGAACACAAGAACCAGTATAGCAGGACTGGCCTCGGGCAGAGGAGGTAGCCTTTGTCGAGTCATGCAGCTACAGCGTCTTCTGTTCTAAGGTGCACGTGTCACTGGAAAGGTGAATCGCCGGCTAAGCCTACGTGTCCTTAATCGAAATGAAGTAATCAGAGGTTATTGCGTATGTGAGGGCAAGAAACACAAAATGGCTGCCATGATCTAAGATGGATGCCATGGGTAGATCGGAAATGTGTTTGTAACAGGAGTACTCTTGCTCGTAGCATAGCGAAAACACCAGGATATGCTAAAATGGATCATTTGCGGTTCATTGATACCAAAATTATGTATTTCCGACAATATTGAAAACACGGGTTCAAATCGTCACGGAACCTCAGACCCTCCTTTTGCCCTTACATAGGCAATTACTCAGTCTATTTCAGAGTCTAACTCTATGCTCATCAGGTCAGTGACATGCTGTTGTATCATCATCCTTTCTCGTGCCTTTTCTCCAAACGCAGGTGGTTTTCTAAAACAGGTTGCAGCACAAAGACTACACAGAGCTGGACCACACTGGATAATCAGGCAACACGAGAACAGGAATACTAGGATGACACCAATGACCATCAAAACCTTCCATCCCCACGCTGATATCAGAGTCCAAAACCACTCCATGAAGGACCAGTTTCCCTTGTCTACATGAATAGAGTCGGAAATCTTGTGTAGCTTAGAGATCGCCTCATAAACGGTTGGAGCATTATTGGGAATAAAGACACAGCAGCTCGATTGGATCATTCTGCATACCCCACCTCGATCTGCAAGTATTACGTCTAGAACCATACGGTTCTGCAACGTCATGAGTCTATCCGCCTGAAGCTCAGCTGTCAAGTTACTAAGGGCACCAGCAGTTTCGGTAATAGTAGATTCAACTACCCGTGTTAGCTGACGTATGTTTCTACTATTGGCCATAGGCCCCCAGAACGGAAGGAAACCTTTGAAGAAGTCTCCAGCTTCCTGACCAGCGGTATCTTCCTTGCTGAAGACACCTCTTGCTACTCTGGTCTTGTGATAATCAGATGAAGCAGTGTACGTTGGAGGCAACAGTCGAGCAATATAACATGAACCTGAAAAGTCAGCAGGCAACCATGTATACGCTCTGTCTTGACAGATGAAGTAGGTACCCCTAGCAGTAAGAAAAGCAGGGGAGGAGTTAGACGGAAACACGTAAGTCTCAATGCACTCACTCCTCCCTAGCTGAGCTCTCGGATTTCTCCCATTTCCTTGCAAACAGACCTGACCTCGGTGAGGCACGACCCAGATTGGAGTTGAGCTTTTAGGCTTGTTTTCTCCGAAACTAAGGCGATACTCTGATGAATTCCAACTCAAATATACTCGTAATTCATCTCTAGGGTAAGATGGAGTATTATTGACATCCTTGATCATGTCAATAATTCCCTGGACTAACGCTTTGTTGGCAGAGTTATATTTAGTGGAACGTGGTGGACGCGGAGGATAGGTTTCAAGGGCATAAGCAAAAATGGTCTGAAGGGCCTGAAATGATCCATTATAGCTAAAAGGCAATACCAGATAGGGAATGCCTTTATCCATAGTGTGGGGTATCAAGCCACACACCCAGCAGTCTGTGGTGTTAACTACCAGTTGGTGTTGATGCAAGAGTTGTACGAAAGTGTTATTGATGAATTCTGAGCGTCGAGCTTGCTCATGTTCAGGAAATGAGTGGAAAGAGTGCATAGAAGAAACAGTAGAAGTAGCAGGATCAAGGGGAGGTACTGTAGTTACTGGTACAAAAATCAAATTCACACCGAAGACAATTCCACCCACCAACGTTATCAAAACAATTAAAAACGTAATAGCACATTGCATCAAAAAACATTTGCTGTGGAGGATTCTGTAAAGTCTGTTTCTGCGAACATAAATCACATTTTCTCGTTGCAGCGCAGGAAGCTCCATCTTCTACAATCCGCTCGCGACCACTGATGATGTGTACGTAGATGAAAATGCCTCTATCAGCCCTGGGAGTTCCCAGAACCAACAGAAAGATCGACCTTGTGTCTGATCCCCGCAGATTCAACTAGGCACACAGCCACGACCCTACGGCTACCCAGATGGCAAGGCAATTTTAAAAACAATAAAACAATAACAAACTTCCTGGCCGAAGGCAAAATGTTAAAATTCAAATATCATAATAGGCAGTTTCCTGCTTTATTTGTCCATATTACGAGACCGTAAATTGTATCTTAGTTTTGCAGGAACTGTTTGATCCGGAAACAGTGTATCATTAGTGGATGTTGCAATGTTCAGGTTCGCAGATGGCAGAGTTTCTTCAGATGAAGAGGACAAATGTTCAGGGTTCAAAGGAGTAGTTTCAGGAGGAGAGTCAGAGTTCGATGTGTCAGTTATTAATTCGGCATCGCTAAAAGGGACAAACTTGGGTGTCTGCTCGGACTCAGAGGCACCAATTCCCTTCTTAATCCAGTCGTCATAAGGTAATGGCAGGGGCACACGTTTGACATGTGTCGTATGGATCCAGTGCTTGCGTCCGGCCACACGAACAGCAGTTCTCGTTGCTAGTAGAACTTGGTAGGGGCCAACAAATCTGGGCTGAAGGTTCTTTGTCCTGGCGAAGTTCCTCACCACAACGTGGTCACCTGGTTTTAGCTGATGAACTGGACTCTCCGGTGGCTTTGGCAACGCATCAAAAACCTGTTGATGAATAAGACTCAATTTAGCAGTCAAGTCGTAAAGGTAATCAATCAACATTGGATATTCCAGAGAACAAAATTCCTTTGGCCTAGGCACTCCCCAAATGTTAGCAGGACGACCAAAAACTATCTCGTAGGGACTAAGCCCTACTCTAGAATGTACAGTCGCTCTTGTTGATAATAAGGCCAAGGGTAGTGCATCTGGCCAGGATAAACCCGTGGATGCCTGTATCTTAGCAAGTTTCAGTTTGAGGGTGCCATTGTAACCCTCAACTAAACCAGCTGACTGGGGATGATTCGCACTGTGGAACTTCTGTTTTATCCCTAAGCCGGCACACACACTCTGCATAACTTTCCCTACGAATTCACTTCCATTATCTGACCATACAATCCGTGGCATTCCAAATCTGGGGAAGTATTCTTTGAGAAGGATTTTGGCAGTGGACAAGGCAGTATTGTCCTTCAGTGGGTATGCTTCGACCCATCTGGAGAAAGCACAAACTACCACCAGGACGTACTTTAAGTTATTGCACCGATCCATGTGAATGAAGTCTAACTGAATCACTTCGAAAGGACAAGAGGGAGGAGCGAAGTGACCAGCAGGAGTAGGGATTCCCTTGCCAGGATTATGCATCAGGCATACCATACAATTTTTCACCACTCTCTCTGCACATTTACCAATCCCATCATTCTTCCAGACTGGAGCCAACATCTTACAGATCCCCTTAGAACTTATATGCGCTACTCCATGTGCCATTGTCACCACTGCGAGCACATACGCATCAGGCAACATCCAACGCTGTTGTTCCGACAAGTCAATCCAACACCCACTCGAATCCAACTTGCCCGTACTTTCTTTCCATGTACGCTTTTCCTCCTCAGTCGCCTCTTTCTGAATCTTTTTCACACTTTCCACGGTATCCTCACACATTCCAGACTCAGAAATTCATCTTGCAGACGTTGCAACATACATTCTACTCATCATATCTCTAGCTGTCTGTTTAGCAGTCTCATCAGCAAAAGCATTCCCACGACCAACATCATCTGTGATTGCTTTATGAGCACTGCATTTCACAATCGCAACTTCAGTCGGCAAGGTTAGAGATTCCAACAAGTCGTTAACTAGCTGACCATGTTGAATCTTAGTCCCATGGGACGTAATGAAACCTCTTTCTTTCCACAAACGGCCAAAATTATGGGCCACGCCGAACGCGTACTGACTATCTGTGAACACATTCACTCTCTTTCCCTTAGCTAAAACACACGCTCTCGTTAGAGCGATTAATTCTGCAGCTTGGGCAGAATTCTGACTCACTCTTGCAGTCTCCACAATCGTACTCAAAGTCGTTACTGCATAGGCAGCAGTCACATCACCATTCTCCAATTTAAAACATGACCCATCGACATACAACGTGCCATCTGGTTCTGACAACGGAGTGTCTTTTAGATCAATTTGTCCTTTAGTCTCTTCCTCGGTTCTGAAACAACAATCATGGGGTTCAGAATCACTCGACTCCTGGTTAGTCGGCAACAATGTTGCTGGATTCAATACATTGCATCTTTTGATTTGAATATGACTAGCTAGCAATGTCAGCTCATAGCCTGATAATCTAGCGCTGGTAAGGTGTTGCGTCTTGGTTCGATTCATGAGTGTGTCCACAGCATGAGGAACCATGACCACTAGCATGTTGTTCATCACCAAACCAGCAGATTGTCGAATGGAAGCTGCAGCTGCCGCTGTAGCTCTCAAACAACTAGGTAATGCTCTAGCTACCGGGTCTAACGTTGATGAAAAATACGCGCAGGGGCGTTGTTTATCACCAAATCTCTGTGTCAGAACACTCAACGCGCAACCTTCTCTCTCATGAACATAGAGCGTAAATGGTTTACTGTAATCGGGTGTACCCAATACAGGAGCTGAACATAATGCATTTCGTAACTCAGAAAAACTCCCCTAACATTCAGCAGACCATGGCACCGGACTCGGAACACCTTTCCCAGTCAAAGCTACCAATGGTTTTGCTAAAAGAGAAAAATTTGGGATTCACTGCCTACAGTACGAGGTAATACCTAGAAAGGCACGTACTTCTCTCTGTGTGCGAGGAACACTCATCTGCGTAATTGCTTTTATTCTCTCTGGGGTCAACTTCCTTCCCTCCTTTGACAAGAGATGACCTAGGTAGGTCACTTCTTGGCAGCAGTATTGCATTTTCGAAGGTGACACCTTGTGATTCAAATTAGATAAATGATGCAATAACAAAATCGTAGCTGCTTTGCAAGTTTCCTTGTCATCGGCAGCCACTAGAAGGTCATCTACATACTGCACTAGAGCAGAACCTGGAAGAAGTACAAAGGAATCTAACTGACTTTTTAATGCCTGACTGTAAATGGATGGGCTCTCACAATAGCCTTGTGGAGCGCATTTAAACCTGAAGCTTCGACCTCCTAGACAGAAGCCGAAAATATCTCTGCTTTCCTCGGCTATCGGAATGCTGAAAAAGGCATTCTTCAAGTCGATAACTGAAAAACATGTAGCTGTAGCAGGAATCAATGTTAACAAGGCAGTAATGTCTGGAACCACAGGAAACTGCGGAACCACAATCTTATTAACCTCTCTGAGATCGATAACAAATCTATATACTGGAGGTTTTGAAGGATCAGTACGTTTCAAAATCGGTAATACAGGACTGTTACAGACATTTCCTCTAGTCTCTTCTACCACACCTTTCTTAATCAAATCTTGTACAATTAGTAAAAGTGCACGTTCACCTTCACTAGAAATCTTGTATTGAGGAATTCGTGGAAATTTGACATTTGCTTTCAAAGTGACTACATATGGTGGTATTTCCAAAAGGCCTGCATCGTTAGGACCAGTCGCCCAAAGAGTATCAGGGAGTGAACGCAGCTCTGGCGGGAGTGCATCTATTGACAAGTACATCGGAGAGGTGATTCTTTTACCCAATGTAAGCTGTACTCCTGACGGAGAACAGTACAATGTCGCATATAGGCGTTTTAACAAGTCTAAACCAAGCAGATTTTCATTACAACCTGTCGTCAAAATCAAGGGTGCTTTCAATTGACACGGTCCAACAGAAATAGACAAGGGACTAGATACAGGGTTGTAAACCGGGGCGCCTGAAAAACCTACAGAAACATTTGTTAAGCCGGACAAAGGTGCGCCAGGGAGTTTCGCATGAATGATAGAACTTTTTGCGGCACCAGTATCCAACAGAAACGGTTCGACTACACCTGATGTTGCTACTGCGACATAAGGCCCACTCTGATCCACTGGAACTGATACTACTCCCTCTCTCTGTCCATGGCTGTCCTAGTACCCACTCTGTTGAAATCCCTCATCTACTTCACAATAGTCCTCAACATGATACTGTTGGGATCTATTTTCTTGGGCAGACTGTCCATTTTGTTGATCAAAGTGATTAGAAGGGCGATCGTTCGTTTGTGGAGGCATAGCACCTCGTCCTCGACCTCTAGAATTTTGCATAGAACCACCACGACCTCTCTGAGCCGCTGCAGCATTATTTTGCGCTAAGATCGGACAGTCATTTTTGTAGTGACCCTCTTTCTTACAGTACGCACACTGGTTCCACTGATATTGGGGCCTCGGTGAACTATAATCTGTTCTCTGATATGACCCTTGCTGCGTATTAGTCTGATTCATGCGAGGCGAATATGCCTGTTGCAAAAGAACTTTAGTTTTTAAATCTTTCGTTTTCTTATCTGACTTCTCCTTCTCCTCTTTATCCCTATTTTCATAATACTGTGCAGTTGCAAGTATTTGCGCAGTTGTAGAGACAGCCCACGCACTCTCGGAATCTTTCAATTTATTGCAGAGCTCTGGTAGTAGATTGTGTACAAATTTATTGACAAATAATCTCTGTCCTCCCTCTGTGCTCATATCCTGACCACTGTGATCCACAAAAGTCTCTTCGAACCTCGTGAAGAAGTCGGAGACACTTTCGTCTTTCTTTTGCCTGCATGCGGACAACTTGTCCCAATTAACACGCAATGCTGGCATCAGAGTCTTCATCAAGTCAATTATCCTACCTGGAAGATTAGCAATTAGAGGTTCGGGTTTGGAACCACCTATTTGCTGACCATCTGCTGCAATGATAGCCGCCCAATCACCACCTAGGGCAACTGGATGATTTTCTTTACGAATTCTAGCCCAAATTGGCTGCGGAACTACATTCCCAAATAACATGTCAATGTCCGCTAGATTCATTACACAAGCCTCAACTGTTTGTGCTAACTCCTTATAGTATCCAGCAGGATTCTTACGCGGATCTGGCAAGGCCTGTTTCACTGCTAACACTTCAGCTCGCTTCCACGGAATGTGTATCCACACTCTCTGGAATTGGGCCGGAGCAGCAGCAATACCAAGATTCGCATTAGCTTGCACAGCTTCACGCCAAATTGGAGGAACCTCCCTCATTGGATATTGGCGATTCAGCTTCGTACTTTGTTTTTCCAAATCTCTCGGTGAACGAAGAGATGGATCATTCCTATAGCTTAAAATCAGTTCCATCGCTTCTTTTATATTTTGACCTACTATTATACCTGCAGCAAACTCTTTCTGAACATTAATTAATTCTTCTAAGTTTGATTCAAAGTCATCTTCTTCTAGTTCCTCACGTAAAAGAGAGCACATCTCGTCGAATACATATCGTTGTGTTGGTTCGTTCCACTGCATAAATGTATCTAGTACATCTCTCGTACTATATCTCCTACTCTTCGAAATCCATCTAAGAGCCGTGGAATCTAAGATTCCCCGTTCCTCAGTACTTGGAAGCTGACTACGTCTCTGCACAGACTCAGAAGTAGGAGTCTTAATTAAAGATTTATAGAAAGGAGACAAAATATTAGAGACAGAATCAGTGATTCTTCGACGAACAGAAAGCGGAGTCATAATACTAGCAGATGTAGAAAACACAGTAGCAGTTGGAACAGATAGTACAGGGACAGTAGGGGTATCAAGTAAGGTAGCTTGTGAAGCAGTAGGTGTAAGCGATACAGGTATAGGCAAAGATATTGGCAACCCAGGAAGAGGGGGTGCCGTAGGAACATTCACATTAACCACAGGTGGTACAGGAGCTTGATTCTGAGGGGCAGGAGCAGGAATACCAGGTTGTCCAGCAACCGGCAATTGAACATTCGGTACATGCGGAGCCGTAGCACCCTGTGCATACGGTGGGGGTGACCGTAACAAGTAAGACAACAGAGGATCATTTTCGGGGTCCTCTACTATCTTAGTTGTACTCGATGGCAAGGCAGGATAGCACTTATCTATCGCTAAGTTACGCTCTCTAGTAGCTATCTCCATTGCTTTCTCAGACTCGTTGTCTTGCAGCTGCTTAGCTGTTTGTTCTAAAGTTAACTCTTGCTCTTTCTGTTCTTTTTTCAACCTTTTAATTTCTCTCTGTTAAGATTCTTTTCGCCAGTAACGGAAAGAATCAAACATTGCCGGCCGGGCTTTCTTCTTAAACAATTTTACTTCTAAATTGTCAAGAACTTCAGGTTCAAAACTACCATGTAGTGGCCAACTAAGGACACCATCTTTTTCAGTGTATCGGACCCACACCTCATTATAAGATATAGGACCCACTCCAAACTTACAATAAAGATCATATAGGGGAGTTCCGATCGGAGGAACCAGACATGAGTCCTCCAACCGGAAATCACTGTTGCAACCAAAGCACGACAACATACAATTTTTCCGACTTACCATTTTATAATCCGGAACACAGAACAAACAAACACAAACAGGAATGTGCACTCGAACCAAGAACTTAGGCCTACCAAAAGCGAACAAATGTATCGATACCCAAACTAAACCAATAGACTATCGTAACCAGAACAACCAGTGATAATCTTACGAAACCAAACCAAACCAAGAAATAAAAAGGATTTTAACAACCCTTACGAAGTAACCAACTAGCAACCACTAAATACTTAACTGAGGCACTGAAGACGTCACCAAGGAGAAGCCCGTCATGTTTCGCCGTACTAAGGACTGCACCTCGGGTCCAAGACAGGGCGACGGTCAAGGCAACGGACCACTGCAGCCGTCCTGAACGGGAACCCTCGTGGAAGAGAACGTCGGGCCACTTTTGCGATATGCCGGGATCGATGAAGTGGGGCGCCTCCCTCAGGAATCTTCACACGAAGCTTCTCGAACTCTTCAGGCTTTTGGACCGGTACCGAATGACGTCGCCCCACGCTGGGCGCCAATTGGAGTTCTGGACTTTTTGGTTCCGTCCAGAGGTGTCAGGGATAACACCCGAAGACCCCGGAGTTCCACCTGTCTCGGTGCACAAATAAACAGAAACACGGGCTTCTCGATGGTGGCGTCAAAGACCAAAGGTTTATTACTGCAGGGACACAGAAGTCACAGAAACTACACACGGGCAGAATCTAGGAGCCTGTTCGATTTGTACAAAAAGGTTTGCTCCTTATATACTAAAATTTGAGCTTGAGGCAAATTCTTTACATGTAATACATTCCCAAACCTTTGTGTCCTAAACAATAAATATTTGACGTTGCATAGGAATCGTCGACAATATCTGATGTCAAAACATTACGAACGAGGGGTTCCCACTTTTCCATCATAATATCATGTCAACTTTTCATTCAAGACCCGGACCGCCTCATCGTAAATTTCGTTACCTCCCCCTAATAAAGGCCCAGAAGAAAAGGAGCAGAGCCAGGTGCAGAAGATAGAAAAGCAGGATAAGGGATGTTTGTGGGTTGTAAATGGGCAAGGCTACCGGCTTCGGCCGCCTAATCATGATCAGGCCAACGAACACAAGAACCAGTATAGCAGGACTGGCCTCGGGCAGAGGAGGTAGCCTTTGTCGAGTCATGCAGCTACAGCGTCTTCTGTTCTAAGGTGCACGTGTCACTGGAAAGGTGAATCGCCGGCTAAGCCTACGTGTCCTTAATCGAAATGAAGTAATCAGAGGTTATTGCGTATGTGAGGGCAAGAAACACAAAATGGCTGCCATGATCTAAGATGGATGCCATGGGTAGATCGGAAATGTGTTTGTAACAGGAGTACTCTTGCTCGTAGCATAGCGAAAACACCAGGATATGCTAAAATGGATCATTTGCGGTTCATTGATACCAAAATTATGTATTTCCGACAATATTGAAAACACGGGTTCAAATCGTCACGGAACCTCACTGGTGGGACAGCAGTCAGGGAAAGGTAGCCTCCAGAGGGCGGTACAGAGGAGCAACACCGTCATCCGTATTACGGGTTGGCTGTCCCAAAAGTAGACTGCTGCGGTTGGACCACCCCCAAAGGACTACAGAAATGAAGGATTTGGGATGCTTACTCACTCCTGTCCGGTTATTTCTTGCAGATCTTGATGTGGATCCCTTTCTCAAGGTCCCCCTACACAGGATCATATTCACCCCGAGGAGGGTGACCCTGTCTGCGGCGAAACACAGGTAAGTGCTCTTTATACCATATAACCATTGTTAGGACTGCCCACATATTGGTCTGACTCCGGCAATGGGTAGGTGGTATTATTCCATATGTATCATGCATATGTGTGCCTTCAACACATATGCAGTCAAAATGTATACATAAGCATTTGATATGTATGGAAATGCATACACAACCGCGGCAAGACTGCTGCAGCCACACCGCAGGCCCCATGGTCAACTCATAATACAACAATTGGTGGACCGCCAGTGCAGCGGTCTTGGTGCTGTCTCAACATTTTGGCCCTGTCTCAGCAGCAGTGCTTCAACGGTCATACAGCCAAACTCGTAATAAGGCCCAAAGTAATTAGCATTACTAACGGGGAATATAGGACAAGCATCCCAACCATGGTAAATTATAGATCTGTAAAGGTCTACCCTTACTGTGTGAGCACAGGGGTATATATGCACAATCCCTGGCTATAGGATCAGACCCCATAAGTGGTGTATGTAGTTAGGTAGTCTGCCCACATCATGAGTGTAAACTTAGTTTACGCAGGGCTGCATGTCAGGCGCTGCTGTCATTCCAAAACAGTCCTCTCTGCCAGAATTCTCATTTCTAGTCCCAAGGGGATCGGACACAGTATTGTGCTGTAGATGCAGCTGTGCAACTGTGTTATGTCCAAACATTAGGAACTGTTGCTAAACGAGCAAAGAAAACAATGTATTATGGTGTTGTGTATTTCAAGCAGCCTTGTACAAGATGTATAGACTAGATTCCATGAAAAGTCCCTGAATAATAAACAAGATGTACAGTGTATTCCCAAAATGGTGTTGCAAAACCAAATGTATTATATGTGGCCACGCAGAGCAAGCAGAGGCATCCTAAAATGTCTTAGAGGCCAAATTAAGGGAGAACGAAAGTGGGTCCAAAAGGGCAATCACTACACCCTCATTGTTGGTAGTAAAATCAACATAGCTAGTAACAAAAAAACCCACAACCCTAGCAAATTCAGTGCAATGCTAATATGTATAGTAAACAAACATAGGCATAACAGAAACAAAACTGAACAATTAAAAAAGTGGTAAATTAACTAGAAATGGAGGCACCCAAAATTTCTTCTAGGGTAGTAGCCGGAGCCTGCTTGAGCCTGTTTGAGCCGGTTCTAGATTCCAGCCGGTTTGAGCCGGTTTGAGCCGGCTCGAGATTCCAGCCGGTTTGCGCCGGTTTGCGCAGGTTTGAGATTCCAGCCGGTTTGAGCTGGTTTGACCCGGTTTGAACCAGTTTGAACTGGTTTGATCCAGTTTGAATTGGTTTGAGCCAGATGGAACTGGTTTGAGCCAGTTTGAACTGGTTTGAGCTGGTTTGAACCGGTTTGAGCCGGTTGAGATTCCAGCCGGTTTGAGCCGGTTTGAGCCGGTTTGAACCACTTTGAGCCGGTTTGAACCAGTTTGAGCCAGTTTGAACTGGTTTGAGCCAGTTTGAGCCCGTTTAAACCGGTTTGAGCCAGTTTGAACAGGTTTGAGCCAATTTGAACCGGTTTGAACTGATTTGTAGGGACTAGGGCTACCTGTGGCATTGGCTGCTTGGACTTGGATTGGGACTACTGGTAGGGCCTTTAATTGGACATGGAGATCAGGGTTTTTTAACTGATTGGGTGCTTGGACTAGGGCTAAGATTGGCTGTAGGTCCTGGTCTCCTATTGGTTCTAGATGTTAGGGCTAGTGTTGTGATTGGATAGTGTTAGGGCTAGGGTTCCCATTGGCTGAAGGGGTCACCTGATTACTAGGGCTATAGAAAAGGCCAGGCTTGGGGCTGCTCAGCTAAGGGCGGAGAGGACAAGAATAGTTGCCTGTTTGAGCCTGTTAAGGGCGGAGATGACAAGGGTAGTAGCCTGTTTGAGCCTGTTAAGGGCGAAGAGGACAAGGGTAGTAGCCTAAGCCTGTTTGAGCCTGTTTGAGCCAGTTCTGGATTCCATCTGGTTCGAGATCCAGCCCGTTTGAGCCGGTTTGAGATTCCAGCCAGTTTGAGCTGGTTTGAACTGGTTTGAGCCAGTTTGGACTGGTTTGAGCCAGTTTGAACCGGTTTGAGCCAGTTCTGGATTCCAGCCGGTTTGAGCCGGTTTGAGCCGGTTCGAGATTCCAGCCGGTTTGAGTCGGTTTGAGATTCCAGCCGGGTTTGAGCTTGTTTGAGCAGGTTTGGGCCAGTTTGAACTGGTTTGAGCCAGTTTGAACCGGTTTGAGCCAGTTCGGGACTAGGGCCAGAAATACTGCCCTTTTTCTCATTTAGAAATACCCAGCCCACACCATCCACATCCACAAACAGAGCAACACACTCAAACCAAATGTACACTACGCACAACACTATGCACAGATTAATGTACCAGCATGCCCCACCAACTCAACCAAACCACAACTATATACCCTACTATCCCAACTACCACACTTATCCACCATCACCCACAAACAGTACACAACTCTATTCTAAACAGGAGAAGCAGCTTCCAACTCCCCGGCCAGCAAACCTTG
Source organism: Lissotriton vulgaris (assembly GCF_964263255.1). Classification (NCBI taxonomy): domain Eukaryota; kingdom Metazoa; phylum Chordata; class Amphibia; order Caudata; family Salamandridae; genus Lissotriton; species Lissotriton vulgaris. The sequence goes on from NW_028249743.1 coordinate 40,893, forward strand.
TCTGAGGTCGCTGGGACCTCATATGGTCTGCTAGTGTCTGGCACATGCGTACACTGATTGGTGGTTGTATCTGGTGTTTCTATTGCGTTAGGGTCATTGGTTGGGTATTTGAGGGTTCTGGTTGGTTTTTGGGTCAGTGAATCAATCATTGTAGGGTTGGGACTAGGGCTAGGGTTAGGATTTCTATTGGAAGTAGTGACTAGGGCTTCCTATGTTGTTGGTTGTTGGGAGTAGGGTGGGACTAGGGCTAGAGTTAGAGCTTTAAGTGGAAGTAGCTATTGCTGTTTGAGCCTGTTAAGGGCGGAGAGGACAAGGGTAGTAGCCTGAGCCTGTTTGAGCCTGTTTGAGCCGGTTCTGGATTCCAGCCGGTTTGAGCCAGTGTGAGCCGGTTTGAGATTCCAGCCGGTTTGAGCCAGTTTCAGATTCCAGCCAGGTTGAGTTGGTTTTAGACCGTTTGAGCCAGTTTGAACCGGTTTGAGCCAGTTTGAGCCAGTTTGAATTTGTTTGAGCCAGTTTGTACCGGTTCGAACTGGTTTGAGAAAGTTTAAACCAGTTTGAGCTAGTTTGAGCCAGTTAGAACCGGGTTGAGCTGGTTTGAACCAGTTTGAACTGGTTTGAGAAAGTTTGAACCGGTTAGAGCCGGTTTGAGATTCATGCTGGTTTTAACCGGTTTAAGCCAGTTTTAACCAGTTTGAGCCACTTTGAACCTGTGTGAGCCGGTTTGAACTGGTTTGAGCCCGTTTGAACCGGTTTGAGCCGGTTTGAGCCGGTTTGAGCCGGTTTGATCCAGTTTGAACCAGTTTGAGCCGGTTTGAGATTCCAGCCGGTTTGAGATGGTTTGTGCTGGTTTAAGCTGGTGTGAACCAGTTTGAGCCGGTTTGAACCAGTTTGAGCCATTTCTAACTGGTTTGAGCCAGTTTGAATTGGTTTGCGCCAGTTTGAACCGGTTGGTGCCGGTTTGGGACATTTTTAACCGGTTTGAGCCCGTTTGAACCGGTTTGAGCCAGTCTGAACTGGTTTGAGCTGGTTTGAACCAGTTTGAACCAGTTTGAGCCAGTTTGAACCAGTTTGGACCAATTTGAACTGGTTTGAACCAGTTTACAGTTTGAGCCACTTTGCACTGGTTTGAGCCGGTTTGAGCCAGTTTGAGCTGGTTTGAGCCAGTTTGAGCTGGTTTGAGCCAGTTGAGTATCCAGCCGGTTTGAGCTGGTTTGAGATTGTTTGAGCAAGTTTGAACCGGTTTGAACTGATTTGTAGGGACTAGGGCTACCTGTGCCATTGGGTGCTTGGACTTGGATTGGGACTACTGGTAGGTCCTTTATTTGGACACGGATATCAGGGTTTTTAACTGATTGGGAGCTTGGACAAGGGTTAAGATTGGCTGTAGGTCCTTGTCTCCTATTGGTTCTAGATGTTAGGGCAAGTGTTGTGATTGGATAGTGTTAGGGCTAGGGTTCCCATTGGCTGAAGAGGTCACCTGATTACTAGGGCTATAGAAAAGGCCAGGCTTGGGGCGTCTCAGCTAAGGGCGGAGAGGACAAGGGTAGTGTAAAGATGAGGCTGAGACAGGAACTGCAGTTAGGATGTTTATTCAGGAGAGAAGAGAGCCGTGAGGAAGGGCAGCTGCAACTGCCAAACAGGGAACACTGGAGGAGAATGCACAGTACAAGAAGAACCCACTGGTGACATCATGGAGTTCCAACAAGTATTGCATAATACAGATCACCACAGGTAGTTGCCTGTTTGAGCCTGTTAAGGTCAGAGAGGACAAGGGTAGTTGCCTGTTTGAGCCTGTTAAGGGCAGAGAGGACAAGGATAGTAGCCTGAGCCTGTTTGAGCCTGTTTGAGCCAGTTTGAACCAGTTTGAGCCAGTTTGTACCGGTTTGAACTGGTTTGAGAAAGCTTGAACCAGTTTGAACCAGTTTGAACCAGCCTGTGCCGGTTTGAGCCAGTTTGAACCGTTGAGCCAGTTTGAACCCGTTTGAGCCGGTTTGAACTAGTTTGAGCCAGTTTGACCCGGTTTGAGCCGGTTTGAGTGAGTTTGAACCGGTTTGAGCCATTTGAGATTCCAGCCGGTTTGAGCTGGTTTTAGCATGTTTGAGCCAGTTTGAACCGGTGTGAACTGATTTGTAGGGACTAGGGCTACCTGTGCCATTGACTGCTTGTACTTTAATTGGGACTACTGGTAGGGCCTTTAATTGGACATGGAGATCAGGGTTTTTTAACTGATTGGGTGCTTGGACTAGGGCTAAGATTGGCTGTAGATCCTGGTCTCCTATTGGTTCTAGATGTTAGGGCTGGTGTTCTGATTGGATAGTGTTAGGGCTAGGGTTCCCATTGCCTGAAGGGGTCACCTGATTACCAGGGCTATAGAAAAGGCTAGACTTGAGGCGTCTCAGATAAGGGCGGGGAGGACAAGGGTAGTTGCCTCTTTGAGCCAGTTAAGGGCAGAGAGGACAAGGGTAGTTGCCTGTTTGAGCCTGTTAAGGGCAGAGAGGACAAGGGTAGTAGCCTGAGCCTGTTTGAGCCAGTTCTGGATTCCAGCCGGTTTGAGTCGGTTTGAGCCGGTTCGAGATTCCAGTCGGATTGAGATTCCAGCCGGGTTTGAGCTGGTTTGAGCCGGTTTGGGCCAGTTTGAACTGGTTTGAGCCAGTTTGAACCGGTTTGAGCCAGTTCGGGACTAGGACCAGAAATGCTGCCCTTTTTCTCATTTAGAAATCTCACACCATCCACATCCACAAACAGAGCAACACACTCAAACCAAATGTACACTATGCACAGATTAATGTACCAGCATGCCCCACCAACTCAACCAAACCACAACTACATACCCTACTATCCCAACTACCACACTTATCCACCATCACCCACAAACAGTACACAACTCTATTCTAAACATGAGAAGCAGCTTCCAACTCCCCGGCCAGCAAACCTTGTCTGAGGTCGCTGGGACCTCATATGGTCTGCTAGTGTCTGGCACATGCGTACACTGATTGGTGGTTGTATCTGGTGTTTCTATTGCGTTAGGGTCATTGGTTGGGTACTTGAGGGTTCTGATTGGTTTTTGGGTCTGTGAATCAATCATTGTAGGGTTGGGACTAGGGCTAGGGTTAGGATTTCTATTGGAAGTAGTGACTAGGGCTTCCTATGTTGTTGGTTGTTGGGAGTAGGGTGGGACTAGGGCTAGGGTTAGAGCTTTAAGTGGAAGTAGCTATTGCTGTTTGAGCCTGTTAAGGGCGGAGAGGACAAGGTTAGTAGCCTGAGCCTGTTTGAGCCTGTTTGAGCCGGTTCTGGATTCCAGCCGGTTTGAGCCAGTTTGAGCCGGTTTGAGATTCCAGCCGGTTTGAGCCGGTTTCAGATTCCAGCCAGGCTGAGCTGGTTTTAGACGGTTTGAGCCAGTTTGAACTGGTTTGAGAAAGTTTAAACCAGTTTGAGCTAGTTTGAACCAGTGTGAACCAGTTTGAGCCAGTTTGAACCTGTTTGAGCCAGTTTGAACCCGTTTGAGCCGGTTTGATGTGGTTTGAGCCAGTTTGAATCGGTTTGAGACGGTTTGAGTCAGTTTGAACTGGTTTGAGCCGGTTTGAGATTCTAGCCAGTTTGAGCCGGTTTAAGCCGGTTTGAACCGGTTTGAACCGGTTTGAGCCATTTTTTTACCGGTTTGAGCCAGTTTGAACCTGTTTTAACCGGTTTGAGCTGGTTTAAACTGGTTTGAGCCAGTTTGAACTGGTTTGAGCCATTTTGAACCGTTTTGAGCCAGTTTGAATCGGTTTGGACCAGTTTGAACCGGTTTGAACTAGTTTACGGTTTGAGCCAGTTTGCACTGGTTTGAGCTGGTTTGAGCCGGTTTGAGCCAGTTTGAACCGGTTTCAGCCAGTTTGAGCCAGTTTGAGCTGGTTTGAAACAGTTCGAACCGGTTTGAGCCAGTTGAGATACCAGCTGGTTTGAGCTGGTTTGAGCGTGTTTGAGCCAGTTTGAACCGGTTTGAACTTTTTTGTAGGGACTAGGGCTACCTGTGCCATTGGCTGCTTGGACTTAGATTGGGACTACTGGTAGGGCCTTTAATTGGACATGGAGATCAGGGTTTTTTAACTGATTGGGTGCTTGGACTAGGGCTAAGATTGGCTGTAGGTCCTGGTATCCTATTGGTTCTAGATGTTAGGGCTATTGTTCTGATTGGATAGTGTTGGGGCTAGGGTTCCCATTGGCTGAAGGGGTCACCTGATTACCAGGGCTATAGAAAAGGCCAGGCTTGAGGCATCTCAGCTAAGGGCGGGGAGGACAAGGGTAGTTGCCTCTTTGAGCCAGTTAAGGGCAGAGAGGACACAGGTAGTTGCCTGTTTGAGCCTGTTAAGGGCAGAGAGGACAAGGGTAGTAGCCTGAGCCTGTTTGAGCCAGTTCTGGATTCCAGCCGGTTTGAGCCGGTCTGAGCCGGTTTGAGATTCCAGCCGGTTTGAGTCGGTTTGAGATTCCAGCCGGGTATGAGCCGGTTTGAGCCAGTTTGAACTGGTTTGAGCCAGTTTGAACCAGTTTTAGCCAGTTCGGGACTAGGGCCAGAAATGCTGCCCTTTTTCTCATTTAGAAATACCCAGCCCACACCATCCACATCCACAAACAGAGCAACACACTCAAACCAAATGTACACTACGCACAACACTATGCACAGATTAATGTACCAACATGCCCCACCAACTCAACCAAACCAAAACTACATACCCTACTATCCCAACTACCACACTTATCCACCATCACCCACAAACAGTACACAACTCTATTCTAAACAGGAGAAGCAGCTTCCAACTCCCTGGGCAGCAAAAATTGTCTGAGGTCGCTGGGACCTTATATGGTCTGCTAGTGGCTGGCACATGTGTACACTGATTGGTGATTGTATCAGGTGTTTCTATTGCATTAGGGTCATTGGTTAGGTATTTGAGGGTTCTGATTGGTTTCTGGGTCTTTGATTCAATCATTGTAGGGTTGGGACTAGGGTTAGGGTTAGGATTTCCATTGGGAGTAGGGACTAGGGCTTCCTATGTTGTTGGTTGTTGGGAGTAGGGTGGGACTAGGGCTAGGGTTAGAGCTTTAAGTGGAAGTAGCTATTACTGTTTGAGCCTGTTAAGGGCGGAGAGGACAAGGGTAGTAGCCTGTTTGAGCCTGTTAAGGGCGGAGAGGACAAGGGTAGTAGCCTCAGCCTGTTTGAGCCTGTTTGAGTTGTTTCTGGATTCCAGCCAGTTTGAGCCGGTATGAGCCGGCTTGAGATTCCAGCCGATTTGAGCCGGTCTGAGCCAGTTTGAACCACTTTGAGCCAATTTGAGCCAGTTTATTTATTTATTTATTTATTATTACATTTATTAAGCGCGCAGCTACCCGGAGGTTTCCCGGCGCTAGAGCAAACTAATCAGTGAAAAGAGGGAGGGACATTAGTTGTTGAAAAGCCAGGTCTTTATTCCCTTACGGAATTTCAGAAAGCACGATTCCGTGCGCAAGGACTGAGGAAGAGAATTCCATAAGGATGGGGCCAACAGAGCAAACGAGCGGCCACCCATTTTGGCTCTGTTGATGCGCGGAATTTTAAATTTGTTATGCGATGAGGACCTAAGTGTGCGGGGGGGAACATATTGCTGAACTAGAGCAGCAAGATAGCGCGGGGCTCTATCAGTCATGATTTTATACATGTAGCAGAGTGCTTTAAAGTGCACTCTGCTTTCAATGCGCAACCAGTGTAGGTTCCGCCTGTGGTGGGTGACCGAGGATCTGGCAGGAAGGTGAAGTTTGAATTGGTTTGAGCCAGTTTGAACCTGTTTGAGCCAGTTTGAACCTGTTTGAGCTGGTTTGAACTGGTTTGAGCCAGTTTGAACCGGTTTAAGCCGGTTTGATCCAGTTTGAACCAGTTTGAGCTGGTTTGAGGTTCCAGCCGGTTTGAGATGGTTTGAGCCGGTTTAAGCTGGTGTGAACCAGTTTGAGCCGGTTTGAGCCGGTTTGAACCGGTTTGAGCCAGTTTGAAACGGTTTGAGCAAGTTTGAACCGATTAGAGCCGGTTTGAACTGGTTTGAGACATTTTAACCGGTTTGAGCCCGTTTGAACCGGTTTGAGCCATTTTTAACCGGTTTGAGCCAGTTTGAAACGGTTTGAGCCAGTTTGAACCGGTTAGAGCCGGTTTTAACTGGTTTGAGACATTTTAACCGGCTTGAGCCCGTTTGAACCGGTTTGAGCTGGTTTGAACCCGTTTGGACCAGTTTGAACCAGTTTGAGCCAGTTAACAGTTTGAGCCAGTTTGAACCGGTTTGAACTGATTTGTAGGGACTAGGGCTACCTGTGCTATTGGCTGCTTGGACTTAGATTGGGACTACTGGTAGGGCCTTTAATTGGACATGGAGATCAGGGTTTTTTAACTGATTGGGTGCTTGGACTAGGGCTAAGATTGGCTGTAGGTCCTGGTATCCTATTGGTTCTAGATGTTAGGGCTATTGTTCTGATTGGATAGTGTTGGGGCTAGGGTTCCCATTGGCTGAAGGGGTCACCTGATTACCAGGGCTATAGAAAAGGCCAGGCTTGAGGCATCTCAGCTAAGGGCGGGGAGGACAAGGGTAGTTGCCTCTTTGAGCCAGTTAAGGGCAGAGAGGACACAGGTAGTTGCCTGTTTGAGCCTGTTAAGGGCAGAGAGGACAAGGGTAGTAGCCTGAGCCTGTTTGAGCCAGTTCTGGATTCCAGCCGGTTTGAGCCGGTCTGAGCCGGTTTGAGATTCCAGCCGGTTTGAGTCGGTTTGAGATTCCAGCCGGGTATGAGCCGGTTTGAGCCAGTTTGAACTGGTTTGAGCCAGTTTGAACCAGTTTTAGCCAGTTCGGGACTAGGGCCAGAAATGCTGCCCTTTTTCTCATTTAGAAATACCCAGCCCACACCATCCACATCCACAAACAGAGCAACACACTCAAACCAAATGTACACTACGCACAACACTATGCACAGATTAATGTACCAACATGCCCCACCAACTCAACCAAACCAAAACTACATACCCTACTATCCCAACTACCACACTTATCCACCATCACCCACAAACAGTACACAACTCTATTCTAAACAGGAGAAGCAGCTTCCAACTCCCTGGGCAGCAAAAATTGTCTGAGGTCGCTGGGACCTTATATGGTCTGCTAGTGGCTGGCACATGTGTACACTGATTGGTGATTGTATCAGGTGTTTCTATTGCATTAGGGTCATTGGTTAGGTATTTGAGGGTTCTGATTGGTTTCTGGGTCTTTGATTCAATCATTGTAGGGTTGGGACTAGGGTTAGGGTTAGGATTTCCATTGGGAGTAGGGACTAGGGCTTCCTATGTTGTTGGTTGTTGGGAGTAGGGTGGGACTAGGGCTAGGGTTAGAGCTTTAAGTGGAAGTAGCTATTACTGTTTGAGCCTGTTAAGGGCGGAGAGGACAAGGGTAGTAGCCTGTTTGAGCCTGTTAAGGGCGGAGAGGACAAGGGTAGTAGCCTCAGCCTGTTTGAGCCTGTTTGAGTTGTTTCTGGATTCCAGCCAGTTTGAGCCGGTATGAGCCGGCTTGAGATTCCAGCCGATTTGAGCCGGTCTGAGCCAGTTTGAACCACTTTGAGCCAATTTGAGCCAGTTTATTTATTTATTTATTTATTATTACATTTATTAAGCGCGCAGCTACCCGGAGGTTTCCCGGCGCTAGAGCAAACTAATCAGTGAAAAGAGGGAGGGACATTAGTTGTTGAAAAGCCAGGTCTTTATTCCCTTACGGAATTTCAGAAAGCACGATTCCGTGCGCAAGGACTGAGGAAGAGAATTCCATAAGGATGGGGCCAACAGAGCAAACGAGCGGCCACCCATTTTGGCTCTGTTGATGCGCGGAATTTTAAATTTGTTATGCGATGAGGACCTAAGTGTGCGGGGGGGAACATATTGCTGAACTAGAGCAGCAAGATAGCGCGGGGCTCTATCAGTCATGATTTTATACATGTAGCAGAGTGCTTTAAAGTGCACTCTGCTTTCAATGCGCAACCAGTGTAGGTTCCGCCTGTGGTGGGTGACCGAGGATCTGGCAGGAAGGTGAAGTTTGAATTGGTTTGAGCCAGTTTGAACCTGTTTGAGCCAGTTTGAACCTGTTTGAGCTGGTTTGAACTGGTTTGAGCCAGTTTGAACCGGTTTAAGCCGGTTTGATCCAGTTTGAACCAGTTTGAGCTGGTTTGAGGTTCCAGCCGGTTTGAGATGGTTTGAGCCGGTTTAAGCTGGTGTGAACCAGTTTGAGCCGGTTTGAGCCGGTTTGAACCGGTTTGAGCCAGTTTGAAACGGTTTGAGCAAGTTTGAACCGATTAGAGCCGGTTTGAACTGGTTTGAGACATTTTAACCGGTTTGAGCCCGTTTGAACCGGTTTGAGCCATTTTTAACCGGTTTGAGCCAGTTTGAAACGGTTTGAGCCAGTTTGAACCGGTTAGAGCCGGTTTTAACTGGTTTGAGACATTTTAACCGGCTTGAGCCCGTTTGAACCGGTTTGAGCTGGTTTGAACCCGTTTGGACCAGTTTGAACCAGTTTGAGCCAGTTAACAGTTTGAGCCAGTTTGAACCGGTTTGAACTGATTTGTAGGGACTAGGGCTACCTGTGCTATTGGCTGCTTGGACTTGGATTGGGACTACTGGTAGGGCCTTTAATTGGACATGGAGATCAGGGTTTTTTAAACTGATTGGGTGCTTGGACTAGGGCTAAGATTGGCTGTAGGTCCTGGTCTCCTATTGGTTCTAGATGTTAGGGCTAGTGTTGTGATCGGATAGTGTTAGGGCGAGGATTCCCATTGGCTGAAGGGGTCACCTGATTACTAGGGCTATAGAAAAGGCCAGGCTTGGGGCCTATCAGCTAAGGGCGGTGAGGACAAGGGTTAGTTGCCTGTTTGAGCCTGTTAAGGGCGGCAAGGACAAGGGAAGTAGCCTGAGCCTGTTTGAGCCAGTTCTGGATTCCAGCCGGTTTGAGCCGGTTTGAGCCGGACCGAGATTCCAGCCGGTTTGAGCCGGTTTGAGATTCCAGACGATTTGAGCTGGTTTGAGCCGGTTTGAGCCAGTTTGAATTGGTTTGAGTCAGTTTGAACCGGTTTGAGCCAGTTTGAACCGGTTTGAACTGGTTTGAGCCAGTTTGAACCTAATTGAGCCAATTTAAACCCTTTGAGTCGGTTTGAACTGGTTTGAGCCACTTGGTACCAGTTTGAACTGGTTTGAGCCAGTTTGAACCGGGTTGAGCTGGTTTGAACCAGTTTGAACTGGTTTGAGAAAGTTTGAACTAGTTAGAGCCGGTTTGAGATTCATGCTGGTTTTAACCGGTTTAAGCCAGTTTGAACCAGTTTGAGCCACTTTGAACCTGTGTGAGCCGGTTTGAACTGGTTTGAGCCGGTTTGAACCGGTTTGAGCCGGTTTGAGCCGGTTTGATCCAGTTTCAACCAGTTTGAGCCGGTTTGAGATTCCAGCCGGTTTGAGATGGTTTGAACTGGTTCAAGCTGGTGTGAACCAGTTTGAGCCTGTTTGAGCCAGTTTGAGCCATTTCTAACTGGTTTGAGCCAGTTTGAAATGGTTTGAGCCAGTTTGAACCGGTTGGTGCCGGTTTGGGACATTTTTAACCGGTTTGAGCCCGTTTGAACCGGTTTGAGCCAGTCTGAACTGGTTTGAGCTGGTTTGAACCAGTTTGAACCAGTTTGAGCCAGTTTGAACCAGTTTGGACCAGTTTGAACTTGTTTGAACCAGTTTACAGTTTGAGCCACTTTGCACTGGTTTGAGCCGGTTTGAGCCAGTTTGAGCTGGTTTGAGCCAGTTTGAGCTGGTTTGAGCCAGTTGAGTTTCCAGCCGGTTTGAGCTGGTATGAGATTGTTTGAGCAAGTTTGAACCGGTTTGAACTGATTTGTAGGGACTAGGGCTACCTGTGCCATTGGGTGCTTGGACTTGGATTGGGATTACTGGTAGGTCCTTTATTTGGACATGGATATCAGGGTTTTTAACTGATTGGGAGCTTGGACTAGGGCTAAGATTGGCTGTAGGTCCTTGTCTCCTATTGGTTCTAGATGTTAGGGCAAGTGTTGTGATTGGATAGTGTTAGGGCTAGGGTTCCCATTGGCTGAAGAGGTCACCTGATTACTAGGGCTATAGAAAAGGCCAGGCTTGGGGCGTCTCAGCTAAGGGCGGAGAGGACAAGGGTAGTTGCCTGTTTGAGCCTGTTAAGGTCGGAGAGGACAAGGGTAGTTGCCTGTTTGAGCCTGTTAAGGGCAGAGAGGAAAAGGATAGTAGCCTGAGCCTGTTTGAGCCTGTTTGAGCCAGTTTGAACCAGTTTGAGCCAGTTTGTACCGGTTTGAACTGGTTTGAGAAAGCTTGAACTAGTTTGAACCAGTTTGAACCAGCCTGTGCTGGTTTGAGCCAGTTTGTACCGTTGAGCCAGTTTGAACCCGTTTGAGCCGGTTTGAACTAGTTTGAGCCAGTTTGACCCGGTTTGAGCCGGTTTGAGTGAGTTTGAACCGGTTTGAGCTGGTTTTAGCATGTTTGAGCCAGTTTGAACCGGTTTGAACTGATTTGTAGGGACTAGGGCTACCTGTGCCATTGGCTGCTTGGACTTGGATTGGGACTACTGGTAGGGCCTTTAATTGGACATGGATATCAGGGTTTTTTAACTGATTGGGTGCTTGGACTAGGGCTAAGATTGGCTGTAGATCCTGGTCTCCTATTGGTTCTAGATGTTAGGGCTAGTGTTCTAATTGGATAGTATTAAGGCTAGGGTTCCCATTGGCTGAAGGGCTCACCTGATTACCAGGGCTATACAAAAGGCCAGGCTTGAGGCGTCTCAGCTAAGGGCGGGGAGGACAAGGGTAGTTGCCTCTTTGAGCCAGTTAAGGGCAGAGAGGACAAGGGTAGTTGCCTGTTTGAGCCTGTTAAGGCCAGAGAGGACAAGGGTAGTAGCCTGAGCCTGTTTGAGCCAGTTCTGGATTCCAGCCGGTTTGAGCCCGTTTGAGCCGGTTCGAGATTCCAGCCGGTTTGAGTCGGTTTGAGATTCCAGCCGTGTTTGAGCTGGTTTGAGCCGGTTTGGGCCAGTTTGAACTGGTTTTAGCCAGTTTGAACCGGTTTGAGCCAGTTCGGGACTAGGGCCAGAAATGCTGCCCTTTTTCTCATTTAGAAATACCCAGCCCACACCATCCACATCCACAAACAGAGCAACACACTCAAACCAAATGTACACTACGCACAACACTATGCACAGATTAATGTACCAGCATGCCCCACCAACTCAACCAAACCACAACTATATACCCTACTATCCCAACTACCACACTTATCCACCATCACCCACAAACAGTACACAACTCTATTCTAAACAGGAGAAGCAGCTTCCAACTCCCCGGCCAGCAAACCTTGTCTGAGGTCGCTGGGACCTCATATGGTCTGCTAGTGTCTGGCACATGCGTACACTGATTGGTGGTTGTATCTGGTGTTTCTATTGCGTTAGGGTCATTGGTTGGGTATTTGAGGGTTCTGATTGGTTTCTGGGTCTGTGATTCAATCATTGTAGGGTTGGGACTAGGGTTAGGATTTCCATTGGGAGTAGGGACTAGGGCTTCCTATGTTGTTGGTTGTTGGGAGTAGGGTGGGACTAGGGCTAGAGTTAGAGCTTTAAGTGGAAGTAGCTATTGCTGTTTGAGCCTGTTAAGGGCGGAGAGGACAAGGGTAGTAGCCTGAGCCTGTTTGAGCCTGTTTGAGCCGGTTCTGGATTCCAGCCGGTTTGAGCCAGTTTGAGCCGGTTTGAGATTCCAGCCGGTTTGAGCCGGTTTCAGATTCCAGCCAGGTTGAGTTGGTTTTAGACCGTTTGAGCCAGTTTGAACCGGTTTGAGCCAGTTTGAGCCAGTTTGAATTTGTTTGAGCCAGTTTGTACCGGTTCGAACTGGTTTGAGAAAGTTTAAACCAGTTTGAGCTAGTTTGAGCCAGTTAGAACCGGGTTGAGCTGGTTTGAACCAGTTTGAACTGGTTTGAGAAAGTTTGAACCGGTTAGAGCCGGTTTGAGATTCATGCTGGTTTTAACCGGTTTAAGCCAGTTTGAACCAGTTTGAGCCACTTTGAACCTGTGTGAGCCGGTTTGAACTGGTTTGAGCCCGTTTGAACCGGTTTGAGCCGGTTTGAGCCGGTTTGAGCCGGTTTGATCCAGTTTGAACCAGTTTGAGCCGGTTTGAGATTCCAGCCGGTTTGAGATGGTTTGTGCTGGTTTAAGCTGGTGTGAACCAGTTTGAGCCGGTTTGAACCAGTTTGAGCCATTTCTAACTGGTTTGAGCCAGTTTGAAATGGTTTGAGCCAGTTTGAACCGGTTGGTGCCGGTTTGGGACATTTTTAACCGGTTTGAGCCCGTTTGAACCGGTTTGAGCCAGTCTGAACTGGTTTGAGCTGGTTTGAACCAGTTTGAGCCAGTTTGAACCAGTTTGGACCAATTTGAACTGGTTTGAACCAGTTTACAGTTTGAGCCACTTTGCACTGGTTTGAGCCGGTTTGAGCCAGTTTGAGCTGGTTTGAGCCAGTTTGAGCTGGTTTGAGCCAGTTGAGTATCCAGCCGGTTTGAGCTGGTTTGAGATTGTTTGAGCAAGTTTTAACCGGTTTGAACTGATTTGTAGGGACTAGGGCTACCTGTGCCATTGGGTGCTTGGACTTGGATTGGGACTACTGGTAGGTCCTTTATTTGGACACGGATATCAGGGTTTTTAACTGATTGGGAGCTTGGACAAGGGCTAAGATTGGCTGTAGGTCCTTGTCTCCTATTGGTTCTAGATGTTAGGGCAAGTGTTGTGATTGGATAGTGTTAGGGCTAGGGTTCCCATTGGCTGAAGAGGTCACCTGATTACTAGGGCTATAGAAAAGGCCAGGCTTGGGGCGTCTCAGCTAAGGGCGGAGAGGACAAGGGTAGTGTAAAGATGAGGCTGAGACAGGAACTACAGTTAGGATGTTTATTCAGGAGAGAAGAGAGCCGTGAGGAAGGGCAGCTGCAACTGCCAAACAGGGAACACTGGAGGAGAATGCACAGTACAAGAAGAACCCACTGGTGACATCATGGAGTTCCAACAAGTATTGCATAATACAGATCACCACAGGCAGTTGCCTGTTTGAGCCTGTTAAGGTCGGAGAGGACAAGGGTAGTTGCCTGTTTGAGCCTGTTAAGGGCAGAGAGGACAAGGATAGTAGCCTGAGCCTGTTTGAGCCTGTTTGAGCCGGTTTGAACCAGTTTGAGCCAGTTTGTACCGGTTGGAACTGGTTTGAGAAAGCTTGAACCAGTTTGAACCAGTTTGAATCAGCCTGTGCCGGTTTGAGCCAGTTTGAACCGTTGAGCCAGTTTGAACCCGTTTGAGCCGGTTTGAACTAGTTTGAGCCAGTTTGACCCGGTTTGAGCCGGTTTGAGTGAGTTTGAACCGGTTTGAGCCATTTGAGATTCCAGCCGGTTTGAGCTGGTTTTAGCATGTTTGAGCCAGTTTGAACCGGTTTGAACTGATTTGTAGGGACTAGGGCTACCTGTGCCATTGACTGCTTGTACTTTAATTGGGACTACTGGTAGGGCCTTTAATTGGACATGGAGATCAGGGTTTTTTAACTGATTGGGTGCTTGGACTAGGGCTAAGATTGGCTGTAGATCCTGGTCTCCTATTGGTTCTAGATGTTAGGGCTGGTGTTCTGATTGGATAGTGTTAGGGCTAGGGTTCCCATTGCCTGAAGGGGTCACCTGATTACCAGGGCTATAGAAAAGGCTAGACTTGAGGCGTCTCAGATAAGGGCGGGGAGGACAAGGGTAGTTGCCTCTTTGAGCCAGTTAAGGGCAGAGAGGACAAGGGTAGTTGCCTGTTTGAGCCTGTTAAGGGCAGAGAGGACAAGGGTAGTAGCCTGAGCCTGTTTGAGCCAGTTCTGGATTCCAGCCGGTTTGAGCCGGTTCGAGATTCCAGTCGGATTGAGATTCCAGCCGGGTTTGAGCTGGTTTGAGCCGGTTTGGGCCAGTTTGAACTGGTTTGAGCCAGTTTGAACCGGTTTGAGCCAGTTCGGGACTAGGGCCAGAAATGCTGCCCTTTTTCTCATTTAGAAATCTCACACCATCCACATCCACAAACAGAGCAACACACTCAAACCAAATGTACACTATGCACAGATTAATGTACCAGCATGCCCCACCAACTCAACCAAACCACAACTACATACCCTACTATCCCAACTACCACACTTATCCACCATCACCCACAAACAGTACACAACTCTATTCTAAACATGAGAAGCAGCTTCCAACTCCCCGGCCAGCAAACCTTGTCTGAGGTCGCTGGGACCTCATATGGTCTGCTAGTGTCTGGCACATGCGTACACTGATTGGTGGTTGTATCTGGTGTTTCTATTGCGTTAGGGTCATTGGTTGGGTACTTGAGGGTTCTGATTGGTTTTTGGGTCAGTGAATCAATCATTGTAGGGTTGGGACTAGGGCTAGGGTTAGGATTTCTATTGGAAGTAGTGACTAGGGCTTCCTATGTTGTTGGTTGTTGGGAGTAGGGTGGGACTAGGGCTAGGGTTAGAGCTTTAAGTGGAAGTAGCTATTGCTGTTTGAGCCTGTTAAGGGCGGAGAGGACAAGGTTAG
>NW_028249744.1:0-29447 GCF_964263255.1 Lissotriton vulgaris
TATTATTATTAATATTATTATTATTATTATCGAGTTTTATATAGCGCCTGGTTACCCTTGGGCATCCCCGTGCTCAACCAGAAAGATACGCTACCACCATAGGCACAGGAACTAGACAGGGAATGGATAAGTTTTTAAGAGTTTGCGGAACCGTAGAAAACTCGCTTCCGAGCGTAAATGCAGAGGGAGGGAGTTCCACAGGGTGGCCACATTTATGGAGAACCTTCTGCCACCGGTTCTTGCCTTCCTCACCCTCCAAACCTGCAGCAGGTGTTGATGGTCAGAACGAAGAGAGCGGGAGGCCTTGTAAGGCTGAACCATATCCCCCAGGATAGGTGGGCCTTTCCCCTGCAGAATTTTGTGGGTGATATAGAGTGCCTTAAATTTCACCCTCTCTCTAACAGGGAGCCAATGTAACGCCTTCAACGCATGGCGAGCGGACTGACGCCTAGGAAGACCCGTCAGGAGCCTGGCGGCCGCGTTCTGCACTTGCTGCAGTTTATTTAGGGTGAATTCTGGAGTACCCAGAAATAACGCGTTGCTAAAATCCAACCGCAAGATGATAAGCCCCTGAATGAGTAACCTCCTAGAGGCCACTGGGAGGAGGGGTAGAATCTTCCGGGCTGACCGGAGCAGGCCTATACACACGCCTGCGGTCTTTTTTGCGTGTGTTTTAAAGGAAAGGTCCTGTTCAAGCCACACCCCCAGGCTCTTGATCTCCTGCTTGGGGGTGGGTACCGGTCCCAGACAGTCGGGCCAGCTGCTAGGAGATAAAGATGGAGAGGAATTCCCCAGCAGCATCAGTTCCGTTTTGGAGCCGTTCAGCTTGAGGGCTGAGCTGCACATCCACGTGAAGATCTTATCTGAAAGAAACACGTTAGTGTTAGATTCCTTACCTTAGAATATCCCCAGGCGTCAGTCTGGATCCGGAAACTTTTGCGTAGCAGTACCCCTGCGCGTCGGTAGGCGTCGTCTGCAGGCGTCCCCTGCGGCTCCGCGTCCGTCGTCGGCGTCGTGCGCCGTGATGACGTCGCTGGAGTATATAGACGCCGCCTCCGCGCGCTGACGTCAGTTCTTCTTTTTTCCGCGCCAGTGGACGCAGATCTGAAGAGCAGTACTCCGGTCTTTGACCAAGTTTTTCGAATTGTTATTTCACTCTTGTGCCTGATAGGATGCCTGGGTTCAAGCACTGTGATGACTGTGAGCGCACGATGTCGGTCACGGACCATCACCGCCTCTGTCTCCGGTGTCTGGGCCCCGACCACGACGTGGACTCCTGCGTCGACTGCCGGGCCCTCACCAACAAGGCTAGGCGGGAGCGGTCCCGCAAGCTACTGGAGCTCCGGGTGTCAGCCCCACGTCGGGACCGGGAGCGGTCCCGGTCCGGCCGGAGGTCGAGAGAGCGTTCGAGGGAGCGGTCGGGGAGCCGCGCCGAGCGTTCCGGAAGTCGACACCACTCGTCAGGCTCATCAGGTAAGAAGCACAAGAAGTCGGGGTGTCGTCATCGTACCCCCGACTCCCCCCGACGCTCGCGCGATGCGGCCGGGGGCTTGGGTGACCCCAACCCCGCGGCTCCGCGTGAGTCGCCGGCGCGGCCTGCCTCATACCCTCCGGTCCCTGGGCACGGCGCGACGCCTGAGGAGATCGAGGCGTTCCTCATGGCCATGAGGGCGCTCGGTTCTCCGACGGGGCCTACGGTGCCTTCGGGCCCAGTGCCACCGTCTGGGGGCCCCGGCGGTTCGGGTGTCCCTGCCTCGGCGCCGTCGGGTGCTCCGGCCCCGGCGCCGCAAGGGCCTTCGGGATCGGCGCCGGCTGGTCTTCCGGCCTCTCCGGCGCCGTTACCATCGGGGTTACCCCCGACGCCGTCCCCGCGCGGCGCCGGTTCTCCGGTGCCGGCTCCGGCCGGCAACGGGGCTCCGACGCCGGCTCCGGGCGGCGCCGTCCCCTCACCTTCCCCGACGCCGGACGCGGAGTCGGACCGGCGTCGCTCGACGCCGGGCTCGGCGCCGGTGGGGTCCATGGACCCCGAGGAGCCGGTCTACATCGTTGACTCCGAATACGGAGAAGATGAAGAGTTCGGTGAAGGTTGGGAGGGGTCCGAGGACCCTCTGTCACGCGAGTGCCAGTATGACCCGGACTGGACAGGTGACTTGGGGGATGCCAGTGGTCTGGACGACTCTCCTAACCCTGGTTTGATCTCTCCTCCTTCCGTGGCATCGGTGGAGGGAGCTGCATATTCAGTGGTGGTGATGAGGGCTGCCAAGGCCTTACACCTTGAGCTCCCCGTCGCGGCCGTGAGGCCTAACATCCTCACTGAGGTCTTCAAACCGCAGTCATGCCCACAGGAGCCACTGCTGCCCTTTAATGAAGCCTTGTCAGACGTTCTGTTGGGCACGTGGTCCAGGCCCGCTTCAGGTGCGCCTGTTGATCGGAACGTGGCCAGGCGCCACCGTCCTTGTCCGGGCGACCCCAAGTTCCTGTCTACCCACCCCACTCCTGAGAGTCTGGTGATCCAGGCCTTGACCTCCCAGTCCGCATTCCCGTCGGCCCCGCCCGACCGGGAATCCAAGAGGTATGACCAGTTTGGCAAGAAGGTCTTCTCGTCCATTAGTTTGGGCCTGCGGTCTTGCAACACCGCTTGCCTCTTGGGCCGCTACACCCACTCTGTGTGGGATACGGTCGCGGAACTGCTGCCAGAATGCCCCATGGAGGTGCAGGCAAAGCTCGGTCAGGCTGTGGCTGAGGGCCGAGATGCAGCGAAATATTCGATACGGTGTGGTCTTGATACGACCGACTCGCTGGGCAGAGCTATGTCAACGACGGTGGCGATTCGTCGCCACGCCTGGCTGAGATCCGCCAACTTTTCGGCAGATGTCCAAAATACATTGATGGACATGCCGTTCGATGGCTGTCACCTGTTCGGTGACAAGGCGGACCACGCGCTGGAACGCTTCAAGGACTCCAGGGTCACGGCCAAGTCCTTGGGTCTCTCGACCCAGCGTCAGCATCCGGGTTCGTTTCGTCCCTTTCGTGGCCAAGGAAGGGGCGCCCCCACACGTGCTGCCAGCCACGCGCCGCAACAATCCTTTCAACGCGGTGGCGGCCGTGGAAACCGCCGTGGTGGCGGTCGGGGACAACGGCGGGGTCAGACCACACCTCCCCCCGCAGCATCTGCCTCAAAATCCTCCTAGTCCGTGCTTTCGGCCCCATGTGACGCCAGTGGGTGGCAGGGTTCGCCATCACCACGCTCACTGGCGCACGATCACTTCGGACAGGTGGGTGCTGCAAATTCTCCGAAGGGGCTACTCCCTCCCCTTCGAGACCACTCCTCCAGCCATGCCACCGCAGAACCACCGTGTGTCGGGGGACCACTTGACACTTCTGCAGGAGGAAGTTACGGCCCTCTTGGCCAAGGGGGCCATCGAGCGCATTCCTGGGCCAGAAGTAGGGCGTGGTTGCTATTCCCACTACTTTCTGGTACCCAAGAAGGACAAGGGGGGCCTACATCCTATCTTGGATCTAAGGAACGTCAACGGCTTCCTCCGGAAGGAGAAGTTCAAGATGTTAACGTTAGCTCAGGTCTTGGCTGCTCTAGACCCACAAGACTGGATGGTAGCGTTGGACTTGCAGGATGCCTATTTTCACATCCCCGTCCTGCCGGCCCACCGGCGTTACCAGCGGTTCACGGTAGGCCTGGAGCACTTTCAGTTTATCGTGCTTCCCTTCGGCCTTACCAGCGCCCCACGGGTGTTCACAAAGGTGATGACGGTGGTCGCAGCCCATCTGCGCAGGTTGGGGGTTTCAGTCTTCCCCTACCTAGACGACTGGTTGTTGAAGGCGGGCTCGCCCCAGACAGTCGTCCACCACCTTCAGATGACGGCGGACCTCTTGCACGACCTGGGGTTCTCCATCAATGTGCCGAAATCACACCTGTGTCCCTCTCAAAAGCTCCTTTTCATCGGAGCGGTTCTGGACTCGGCGCAGTTTCGGGTTTATCCTCCGGAACGGCGGGTCCGGGATATACAGGCTTTGATTCCCATCTTTCAGCCGCCATCCCGGGTTTCGGTCAGGTTGACGCTGCGGCTGCTGGGACTGATGGCTTCCTGCATCCTTCTGGTGCATCACGCCCGGTGGCGGATGCGGGCTCTGCAGTGGGACCTGAAGTTTCAGTGGGCTCAGCATCAGGGCAACTTGTCCGACTACGTCTTGATCTCGGAGGGCACTGCGAGACAACTGCAGTGGTGGCTTACGGACCGCGATTGGGTCAGAGGCAGATCCCTCTCCCTTCCCCAACCGGAGCACGTTGTCGTGACGGACGCGCCCCTCCAGGGCTGGGGTGGCCACTTGGGAGAGGCAGAGATCAGAGGCATCTGGTCTCCGGCGGAGTCCCGGCTCCATATCAACCTGTTGGAGCTGCGGGCGATTCGTCTGGCACTGAAGGCATTCCTCCCCTTTGTCAACGGGAGTGTAGTGCAGGTGTTCACCGACAACACCACCGCCATGTGGTACTGCAACAAACAGGGCGGAGTGGGGTCGTGGACCCTTTGCCAGGAGGCTCTGCGCCTCTGGCAATGGCTGGAACGTCAGGGCGTGACTCTGACGGTTCAACACCTGGCAGGTTCTCTGAACGCCAGGGCGGACGAACTCAGCCGTCGGTGCTCGATGGATCACGAATGGCGTCTGAACTCGGACGTGGCGCGAGGCATCTTTCTGCAATGGGGAGAGCCTTGGTTAGATCTATTCGCCACAGAAGAGAACGCGCAATGTCATCAGTTCTGCGCGTTGGAGTTTCCAAGACGGCACTCGCACGGCGACGCCTTTCGGCGCGAGTGGAGTTGCGGTCTGTTATACGCCTTTCCGCCTATACCACTTCTGCCCAGAGTGCTGAAGAAGATCAGGCGCGACCGGGCCCAAGTTATCCTTGTGGCTCCGGACTGGGCTCGAAGGTACTGGTATCCCGAGCTACTCAGCATGTCAGTCGGTCCCCCGATCCGCCTGCCCCTTCAGGATGACCTTCTGTCGCAGCAGCAGGGGACGGTCCTCCACCCGAACCTGTCCAGTCTCCACCTCCATGCTTGGAGATTGAGCGGCGGCAGTTGAGGCCATTTGACTTGCCTCCTGAAGTCTGTGATGTTATTCTGGCAGCCGGGCGTCCCTCCACTAAGTCGGTATACGCCTGTCGGTGGAACAGATTTGTGGCATGGTGCACAGCAAAGGCTGTGGATCCTCTTTCTGCCCCTCTTTCGGAGGTTCTTCTGTTTCTTCTTTCTCTTGCCCAGCAGGGCTCTGCTCTGGGCACTATCAAGGGCTACCTTTCTGCCCTTTCAGCCTTTCTTAGGCTTCCTGATCAGCCTTCTTTGTTCAAATCCCCGATTGTAACTCGATTCTTGAAGGGCATCACTCACATGTTTCCACCTGTTCCGTTTGTGATGCCTCAGTGGGATTTAAACCTGGTTCTGACCTTTCTGATGTGTGCTCCCTTTGAGCCCCTTCATTCTGGCCCTCTCCTTCTCCTGACTTTAAAGACGGCTTTCCTGGTTGCCATCACCTCTGCCAGGAGGGTGAGTGAGCTCCAGGCTCTTTCTGTCAAACCTCCTTTCTTGTCCATTCATCCTGACAAGGTGGTTCTGAGGACTAGACCTTCTTTCCTGCCCAAGGTTGTTTCGGCCTTTCACATCGGGCAGTCCATCACCCTCCCTTCCTTCTTCCTGCCTCCGCATCCTTCAAAGGATGAAGAGCGGCTCCATCGTCTGGACCCAAAACGTGCGCTTTCATTTTATATGGATCGCACACGCCAGTTCCGGGTGGATGACCAACTGTTTGTTGGCTACGTGGGTGCGAAGAAGGGACGGGCGGTTCATAAACGGACCATCTCTCGATGGGTCGTTCTCTGCATCAAAGCGTGCTACTCTTTGGCTCGAAAGGAGCCTCCTGTTGGGCTGAGGGCCCATTCCACTCGGGCCACGGCGACTACTACTGCCTTGGGCCGGGGAGTCCCTTTGCAGGACATTTGCCAGGCGGCTACGTGGGCCTCGCTGCACACTTTCGCGAGGCACTACTGCCTGGACAGTCAAGTCCGGAGGGATGGCTTCTTTGGCCGTTCTGTCCTCCAGGACTTTCTGGTGTAGGAATGTATTGGTTCGCAGACCCACCACCGGGGTTGGTATTGCTGGGGTATCTATTCTAAGGTAAGGAATCTAACACTAACGTGTTTCTTTCAGATGAACAAGTTACTTACCTTCGGTAACGATATATCTGTAAGAAACATTAGTTAGTGTTAGATTCCTTACCGAACCCACCCATCCTCCCCGTTCTGCGAACTGATACCTAGGGTTAAGGACATCCCTTTCAGGGCCCTAGTTTTACATGGCACCAGTGTTGGTTCTCTCATGGCTCTGCGTCTCCTGGCGCGGAAAAGCTGTGTACAAAGAACTGACGTCAGCGCGCGGAGGCGGCGTCTATATACTCCAGCGACGTCATCACGGCGCACGACGCCGACGACGGACGCGGAGCCGCAGGGGACGCCTGCAGACGACGCCTACCGACGCGCAGGGGTACTGCTACGCAAAAGTTTCCGGATCCAGACTGACGCCTGGGGATATTCTAAGGTAAGGAATCTAACACTAACTAATGTTTCTTACAGATATATCGTTACCGAAGGTAAGTAACTTGTTCATCCAGACACGTGTGCAGCCGGTCGGGTTGGTAAGCTGACTGGGAAAGGCCTACCACCAGCTGAGTATCATCAGCATAGCTGATGATCTTGATACCCAGAGGCAGTACCACACTCTCCAGAGGGGCCATATAAACGTTAAATAAGGTAGGGCTCAACGAAGAGCCCTGTGGCACACCACACTGGAGAGGTACTGCGGGTGATTTCTCGTGGCCTTCCCACACCTCAAATGTCCGGCCTTCCAAAAAGGAAGCAAACCACTTGAGGGCCATCCCAGAGACCCCCACCCACGACAGCCGTTGGAGAAGCACCTGATGGTCTACGGTGTCGAATGCAGCACTGAGGTCCAGGAGGATCACTGCCACCGATCCCCCTGAATCTAAAATGCTCCTAGCATTCTCCACGACTGCCAGCAGGGCAGTGTCGGTCCCCTGACCGGGGCGGAAGCCCGTTTGGGAATCGCCCAGAAGGGAGTTGGCCTCCAAAAAGCCCGATAGGCGGCTGTTCACCAGCTTCTCCGCCACCTTACTAAGGCCGGGGAGCAGGGAAATGGGCCTAAAGTTGGCAAGGTCGGCTGGGTCCAGGTTAGGCTTCTTCAAAAGAGCCTTAACAACCGCTCCTTTCCAACTGGGGGGTACCACTCCTTGGGTGAGCGACAGGTTTATAAGGTCCGTCACTGGGCCGCCGATGGTAGGGGCTACCTGCCTCAGATATTTCATGGGTGCAGGGTCTTTCGGAGAACCACTTTTCATGGTCGTCAAGACTGTGAGAGCTTCCTCCACAGTGACAGGACCAAGAGAAACCAACTCTACTGATCGCACCCTAGGCTGAGGACTTAAACTTCCTCCAGAGGAGACATCCTCGGATAGTCGGGGAAGAGAAGCAAGGATGTTATCAATTTTGGTTTTAAAGAAGGAGGCCAGTTCCGAGCATTTCTCACGTGGGTCCTCGTGAGTGACCTGAGGTTCGGGGGTTTTCAGAAGTTCTTTAATGACCCTATATGATTCTTTCGAGGAGTTGGCCGCCGAGCCTATTCTCTCCTCAAAGAAACCAGATTTTGCTACCCAAATAGCAGATTTGTAGGTACTCAGAGCCGCCCGATATTCTTTGCGGCTCGTTTCGCTCCAATCTTTCCTCCAGGTCCGCTCTAGCCTCTTGCAGCCCTTCCTCAATGTTCTCAGCTCAGATGTATACCAGGGCGCTGATCCCACTCTCTTCCCCCTGGTGAGTTGTTTCTTTTTGGGGAGAAGGGCATCCAACGAGTTAGTGAGCCAGATGTTTAAATTCTCATCTGCAACTAGCGGATCAGACCCAAGGGGAGGCCGAGACGCTTCCAGATGTAACGCCCAGGTATCCACTGGGAGCCTAGACCAGGCTCTTTCCACGGTATGTACCCTCAGAGCCAGCGCAACTGGGTTGTCAAGCTGCCACAGTGCAGGCACCATAAAGTGGTCTGTCCAAGGCAGAGCCAGCGCTGGGAGTGATTTAAGGTTATCCGAGTTTGAAAATATAGGGTCCAACAAGTGGCCTTTCTCGTGAGTGGCACCCGAGTTAGCCAGGTTGATCCCAAAGGCTTTGAGATCGCCTAGCAGGTCTACTCCCAGGGCATTAGAGGGGTCATCGAGGTAGATGTTAAAATCCCCTAGAGCAACGAAGTTACTCGTTGAGGAAGCAAGAAGTGCGGTTGTTTCTAAAAAGGAATTGGAAAAAGTTCCCAGGGTTCCGGGTGGGCGATAGATCAGCAGTCCTGCCATGGACGCAGTAGATGTCAAGCGAAGAGAGAACTGGCAGCTCTCACAGTCGCTCACCCCTCCGTCCTGAACCTTGCAAACTAGCGAGTCCCCGTAAAGGATGGCTATTCCTCCTCCCCTCCCCACAGGCCTGTCCAGATGGGATATAAGAAAACCTGGAGGGAGTGCTCTGACCAATTATCCTCATCTTATATTATATGTCCTATTATGTATATCAGGGTTTACAAAAAATCCTTTATACTTTGTACTCAAGCCACTAATATGCCAGAGGACTAATCAGCCATCATGCCCTGGTGGTCTTAGCAATTCCACAAGTGTATAAAAATCCCAAGATTGCCGATGTCTTCAAGTTTATCCATTTTGGACATACCAGATGATGTAGAGATGCTAGACACTTATGTACCCTTTCATTGCCAAGTGAGCTCATGTCCTGTTATATTCAGTAGTCTCACAATACAGCATAATAATAGGTGACCCCTCACGCAAAAAGTTAGCTATTGTTCCTCTGGTCACAGCTTCCATCTCCAGGTGAATTCATTCTTAATACCTGTGTACCTGATATCCGACGAGTACGTCATATTTGTACAATTGTTAGACAAATAGAAAATATGTACTTAAATACTTACCTTAAATGAAGTTCAAAGAAGTATTAAACAATGAAATAGTATGTGTCGTGCATTGGTGTCCCTTTCTGAGGTCTGATGGTCACTGAAGAAAAGGGTAGGAGGATCAACCCAGAAGCTGTTGAAATGCCTCTTGTTTATGACATTTGGGAGTTCCTAACTCTTCTTCCTGGATAGAATAACTGGTAAAATAAGCCGTTTGTGCCTAAAACGGCACTTACAAAATATTACAGTAAGATTGCTCAGAGACCCCTCCAAAGCATGCTCCTCCGTGGATTCAAACATTCTGGAGATTAATATTAATCTCCGAAGGGTATACTAATTCTCCATCAGTATTCTGACCATTGGAAGCTTTTGTTTCAAGCTCCAATATATACTTAAATTCTTTATAGCTTAGCAGAAGTACACATGGAAAATCCATAGCAAAAGGGAAAAAGAAAGGATCATGGACTGAAAACAACTTCGGTGTTAAAGGAACTATCTCCTCCTCTGTATTGACTTGGACATGCAACAAACTAATTTTACCTCAAATTGAGTCTTGTAATTACCAATGGAAGTGGACAGAGCATCTTTGTTCCATTCCTTATCATGGAAGTAAATCAAATATGTTTGACCATTTCCTACCAAGTAAAATTTATTTGCGCCATTTGTAGGTCTGGCGTTAGCCAAGAACTTTTGATTTCACTAACATTATATGAATAATATACTTACTCATAAGGGCTTTCTGCCAGACTTCTTCATCCATTGGTCTGTCATTGTTAAGGTTGGGCGGAAAATCCGTTTCGCTCGCGGATTTTGCGGATTTTTGGTAAATTCGCAATCCGCGAACATTCGCGAATTTACCGAAAATCCGCAAATTCGCACGCAGCGGATTTTTTTTTCTTGGTGATACAATTTTGCGGCACGCGGCGTTCACTTACTGTCATTCAGTGTTGTTTTTCTCGATATTTTGCGAGCGCTGCGCCATTTTGGATCTTGCTGCGAGATCCCGCGGGAGTTTGGCAACCGCGATTACGTCATCGCGCTCGCCACCTTGCACAGCGAGAGTTTGTCAACGCGAGTACGCCGTGATCACGTATCGCGAGAGTTCGCAATCGCGAACCCGTACATGCGGCGGGCAGCAACAATCTCGCACTCGCGAAAATACAAAATTTGCAATTCTGCACAAGAAATCCACTAGCAAGCAGCATAAACCTTCTGAAAATTATGATTTTTATCTGAATAACTCCTCAGGTTGACATTTGCCTGCATTTTTTTTGCAAGGAGTCCATTTTGGGGTGGGGGGGTGGGAGGAAGGAAGTGCCCCACAGTCTCCAACTTCCTGTTCCTGTCCAGCAGGCTCCTCCCAGTGCTTTGTCCATCTCCTGGTCACTTTTCATTTGGATCTGGAGCTGGAAGGATTACGTTTTGTGGATGCTGCTGGATATTTGGATTTGAGGCCTTTTTGGCTTTCTTTGGATCACTTTTGGATTAGAAATTTCACAAGTAAGTTTGTTTGGGGCATTACAGTTGCTGCAACTACAATTTTGTAATTTTCGATTTTTGGGCTGTTGTTGGGGCCTTTTGCCC
Source organism: Lissotriton vulgaris (assembly GCF_964263255.1). Lineage (NCBI taxonomy): Eukaryota > Metazoa > Chordata > Amphibia > Caudata > Salamandridae > Lissotriton > Lissotriton vulgaris. The sequence goes on from NW_028249744.1 coordinate 10,617, forward strand.
AGGGGTACTCAGTGGTGGGTGGACTGAGTCTTTCTGTGGGGTCTCTTTAATAAAAACATCATGGAAGGCCTGGATGGCTTGGGATTGTGCTGATTTTTCTGTGATTTTCGTTTTTTTGGCCTGTTGTTGTGGCCTTTTCACCAGGGCTAGTGAGTGGTGCATGTGCCTAGTCTTTCTGTGGGGTGTCTTGAATTTAAACATCATGGAGGGCCTGGATGGCATGGGATTGTGCTGATTTTTCTGTGTTTTTCAATTTTTTGGGGTGTTCATGGGGACAGGCCATGTGGCTGTGGGCCATTTTGAGTGCTGCTACAGGCCCTGGCCATGTGCTGGGAGGGAGGGGGCCATTTTGAATGCAGGCAGTGCTGTTGGGTCTGCAACCATTTTGTCTAGCTTTCAACCTTTATGCCCAGGGGTACTGAGTAGGGCATAGGCCTAGTCTTTCTGTGGGGTGTCTTGAATTTAAACATCATGGAGGGCTTGGGATTGTGCTGATTTTTCTGTGATTTTCGTTTTTTTGGCCTGTTGTTGTGGCCTTTTCACCAGGGATAGTGAGTGGTGCATGTGCCTAGTCTTTCTGTGGGGTGTCTTGAATTTAAACATCATGGAGGGCCTGGATGGCATGGGATTGTGTTGATTTTTCTGTGTTTTTCGATTTTTTGGGGTGTTCATGGGGACAGGCCATGTGGCTGGGAGCCATTTTGAGTGCTGCTACAGGCCCTGGCCATGTGCTGGGAGGGAGGGGGCCATTTTGAATGCAGGCAGTGTTGTTAGGTCTGCAACCATTTTGCCTAGCTTTCAACCTTTATGCCCAGGGGTACTGAGTGGTGCATAGGCCTAGTCTTTCTGTGGGGTGTCTTGAATTTAAACATCATGGAGGGCTTGGGATTGTGCTGATTTTTCTGTGATTTTCGTTTTTTTGGCTGTTGTTGTGGCCTTTTCACCAGGGATAGTGAGTGGTGCATGTGCCTAGTCTTTCTGTGGGGTGTCTTGAATTTAAACATCATGGAGGGCCTGGATGGCATGGGATTGTGTTGATTTTTCTGTGTTTTTCGATTTTTTGGGGTGTTCATGGGGACAGGCCATGTGGCTGTGGGCCATTTTGAGTGCTGCTACAGGCCCTGGCCATGTGCTGGGAGGGAGGGGGCCATTTTGAATGCAGGCAGTGTTGTTGGGTCTGCAACCATTTTGCCTAGCTTTCAACCTTTATGCCCAGGGGTACTGAGTGGTGCATAGGCCTAGTCTTTCTGTGGGGTGTCTTGAATTTAAACATCATGGAGGGCTTGGGATTGTGCTGATTTTTCTGTGATTTTCGTTTTTTTTGGCCTGTTGTTGTGGCCTTTTCACCAGGGATAGTGAGTGGTGCATGTGCCTAGTCTTTCTGTGGGGTGTCTTGAATTTAAACATCATGGAGGGCCTGGATGGCATGGGATTGTGTTGATTTTTCTGTGTTTTTCGATTTTTTGGGGTGTTCATGGGGACAGGCCATGTGGCTGGGGGCCATTTTGAGTGCTGCTACAGGCCCTGGCCATGTGCTGGGAGGGAGGGGGCCATTTTGAATGCAGGCAGTGTTGTTAGGTCTGCAACCATTTTGCCTAGCTTTCAACCTTTATGCCCAGGGGTACTGAGTGGTGCATAGGCCTAGTCTTTCTGTGGGGTGTCTTGAATTTAAACATCATGGAGGGCTTGGGATTGTGCTGATTTTTCTGTGATTTTCGTTTTTTTTGGCTGTTGTTGTGGCCTTTTCACCAGGGATAGTGAGTGGTGCATGTGCCTAGTCTTTCTGTGGGGTGTCTTGAATTTAAACATCATGGAGGGCCTGGATGACATGGGATTGTGTTGATTTTTCTGTGTTTTTCGATTTTTTGGGGTGTTCATGGGGACAGGCCATGTGGGTGGGGGCCATTTTGAGGGCTGCTACAGGCCCTGACCATGTGCTGGGAGGGAGGGGGCCATTTTGAATGCAGGCAGTGTTGTTAGGTCTGCAACTATTTTGCCTAGCTTTCAACCTTTATGCCCATGGGTACTGAGTGGTGCATAGGCCTAGTCTTTCTGTGGGGTGTCTTGAATTTAAACATCATGGAGGGCTTGGGATTGTGCTGATTTTTCTGTGATTTTCGTTTTTTTTGGCCTGTTGTGGCCTTTTCACCAGGGCTAGTGAGTGGTGCATGTGCCTAGTCTTTCTGTGGGGTGTCTTGAATTTAAACATCATGGAGGGCCTAGATGGCATGGGATTGTGCTGATTTTTCTGTGTTTTTTGATTTTTTGGGGTGTTCATGGGGACAGGCCATGTGGCTGGGGGCCATTTTGAGTGCTGCTACAGGCCCTGGGCATGTGCTGGGAGGGAGGGGGCCATTTTGAATGCAGGCAGTGTTGTTAGGTCTGCAACCATTTTGCCTAGCTTTCAACCTTTATGCCCAGGGGTACTGAGTGGTGCATAGGCCTAGTCTTTCTGTGGGGTGTCTTGAATTTAAACATCATGGAGGGCTTGGGATTTGTTGTAGTCTTCCTTTACTTGTTGCACTCTCCCTACAGTGTTACTCTGCCTTGCTGCTCAGCTTGGGATGAGGTCATGTAGAATGTTGAGTGGGTTTGTATGTGGTGAGAGTCAGTTGGTCTGGATGGGCTGAGCAGCGAGGAGGCTGCTCCTGGTGGGGCACTTAATGGAACTAAACATCGTCCTGTAACTTAAGAATAAATGTACATAGTGTAACTACAAGACGTTGACCGTGCATCTTTCTTCATTACAATACTGGCGACGAGGTAAAAAAGAACTACGTGTGGCTGAAGGCTGAAGGATTACCCTATCATATGTTTGCCATGGGTTTAGTGTTTTCCATAATTTGTTTTCCTTTGGGTGTAGTAATACCCAAAATCTGTTTGCCTTGGGTTTAGATATTTCCATAATATGTTTTCCTTTGGGTGTAGGAATACCCAAAATATGTTGCCTTTGGGTTAGTGTTACTCATAAATGTTTTCCTTGAGTTGAAGAAACTCATAATATGCTTGCCTTGAGTTTAAGATACTCATAAAATGTTTGCCTTGAGTTAAAATAACTCATAATATGTTTGCCTTGAGTTTTAAGTACTCATAATTGGTTAGTTTTGGATTTACAGTTACCCATAATTTTTTTTTATGAGTGTTGGACCTGTCATGTTTTTGGTTTGCGCAGTTCAGGCTTGTAAATCCTTGTTCTGCTGCAGTCTTGTGCCTTGTTGTGGCGTTTTAGGTACACCGTGTGGTGTGTTGTTTTTGGAAACGCAGTGTGTAGTTTTAGAATGTATCTTCTTGTTTTGCATTTCTTGTTTTTCCTTGTTTATTATCAGAGAGTAGGGTGTACTATATGTTTCTGTAGTGCATCCTCTTTTTCTGCCATATGTTGTGTTTTACCATCTCTGTGCATTTTTGAGTATTTGATCGTTATCAAGGGGGTAGGATGTGTGGTATGTTTTATTTCATGCATGCATCTTTCTTTCCTCTTATTTGTTGTTCCACTACACTACTTCCTTACATTTGACCGTTATGGTCTTCATAGCAATCGGGGGCGAAGTATCTTTTCTTTTTACTGCATCCTCCTTTGCTTAAACGTGTGTCTAACACCTTCACACATTCTATTTGTTTTTTCATTATTATAAAGGGGGAGATGTGTTGTAGTCTTCCTTTACTTGTTGCACTCTCCCTACAGTGTTACTCTGCCTTGCTGCTCAGCTTGGGATGAGGTCATGTAGAATGTTGAGTGGGTTTGTATGTGGTGAGAGTCAGTTGGTCTGGATGGGCTGAGCAGCGAGGAGGCTGCTCCTGGTGGGGCACTTAATGGAACTAAACATCTTCCTGTAACTTAAGAATAAATGTACCTAGTGTAACTACAAGACGTTGACCGTGCATCTTTCTTCATTACAATAGGATTGTGCTGATTTTTCTGTGATTTTCGTTTTTTTGGCCTGTTGTTGTGGCCTTTTCACCAGGGCTAGTGAGTGGTGCATGTGCCTAGTCTTTCTGTGGGGTGTCTTGAATTTAAACATCATGGAGGGCATGGGATTGTGCTGATTTCTCTGTGTTTTTTTTGCGATTTTTTTGGGGTGTATAACTGAACTGATGTTCCTCTGTCTTCCATTGCTTTTAGGTGCACAAGACTCAAGAGAACCACCAGTGCCAGGAAGAAGTCCTGCAGCGGTGTGTGTGTGCAGCATAACGTCACGCGATGTCACGTCTGACCACAGACAACTCCGCAACTCGTGCAACTGCGGCCTGCTGTTCTGACCTGCTCTGAAGAAGATGGCCCCAAAAAAAGTTCCCCGTAGCTCCTCTAGCAAGAAAGTTGCCAGTAAGGGGCAGAAGAAGCAAGTTACCAAGGAGACTGGGGTGCCGCCCGCCACGTATTTTGGCAGTAAAAAAAAAGTTCGCCTGCAGCAGCAGCGGGATCTGCTGGGGACCAAGTTGGGAGTAGCACCCCCGCTCCATTGGGCTCAGTGCCACCGCCTCCACCACGCCAACTTAAGTCCAAGCCCTTGAGTGCTGCAGAGGCACTTAATCTAGTTGTTCAATCACCATCGACCAGTGATGTTGGCTCATCGCAAGAAAGTAGCAGCAATGTCCCTGAATCAACACAGGTTGTTGTAACTCATCTGACGAGTGTTGAACAACCACAGCCGCAACAACAACCACATGTGCAAGTACAAGCCCAAGTACATGTGAAAGGAGAGGCAGCGCAAGGAGATGCGCAAGCAGAGGTGCATGGAGGGTCACAAGTGCCCACAATAGTTGTTCCTCCCGAAGTAGGGGCACATCAGGAAATCGACAATCAAGCCGAGGTATCATTTGAGGAAGCCACTCCTCCTGATGATCATTCATTGTCTTCCACATCCCTAGCAAGGAAAAGATCAAGGGTGGTGTCTACATCTTCTTCAAGCCCACCTCCTTGTGATGCTATGGATGAAAATTGGGAACCACCACGGCCGTCTGAGAGTGAGGCACACCATGATCTGACAAAGGTACTTAAGCGTAAAAGGAAGGTCGTCGAAAAACTCATAGTTATGGAGTGTGATGAGGCTCAACAAGAAGTGGCGGATACTGCTGCTGATGAAGGCTCTCACGACGACGAGCCAGTCATCATAAAGGTCACTGCAGCCCCAGCGGGCATGCAGCAAACAGATATTTTGACCCTAGCCCGAGAAGCTGCTGAGCGTGATGATGATGTCGACGAGGAGGCAATGGAAACACAACAATCATTGGAGTTAAGTAGTACACCAACACGTACCGCTTCCATATTTCTTCCTTGCCAGAAGGGACCTCCATCCACCTCGACCTCAATTAGTGGTGGTGAAAGTGCACAACATACTAAAGTTCGGCAATCCACATCCTCCACTTCATCTGGCATTAGCAGCAAGACCACCGCTGCCAGTGTCGCCGCCTCCTCCGGCCCCCACAGACAATTCAAGTCCCCAGCTTGGGACTTCTTTAGTGTTTGCCCAAAAAGGGAAAACTTCGCCATTTGTAGCATTTGTAAGGTTGCAGTTAGTTGTGGTAAGTTTGGTACCAACTATGGTACCGGAGGCCAGAGAGGTCATCTTAAGAGACAGCACACTGTCCAATGGTTTGCGCACCTACAGGCGATCAAGGAAGCCCGAATTGCACGTAATGAAAACATTGATTTTTCATCTGATGATGACGAGGAGGAAGAAGACGTGTCAAACACTTCACTTACACCCAGTACCCCTGTCAGCAGCACACCCCATGTGAGCCACACTAAGAGTGTGGGAGAGAGTGAGACACCAATGCGAAAAAGTTCATCAGCGAGCGTAACTGGGTCGAAGATATCATCATCATCATCCCGTAAATGCTTGGTCCAGGGCAACATTAAAAAGATGTTGTTTACAGAAGCGCAATATGAACACAACCACCCACTGACGCGTCTGTATAGCACTAAGCTGGCTAAAATGCTAGCTCTGGACCTTCTCCCTTTTTCTTTTGTAGAAGGGGTTGGTTTTCTAGAATTAGTGGCAGCGCTCTGCCCTAAATGGAAGGTTCCTAGCCGGTTCTATTTTGCCAGAGTTGCGGTTCCAGCACTACATGAAGATGTGCTGGAGGTGATTGGGGCAGCTTTGTAGAAGAGTGCTGTTCACACTATACATCTGACAACAGACATGTGGACCAGTGGCGCAGGCGCTGATTACATGTGCATCACTGCACACTGGGTCTCTTTTTCAGGGGTTAAAGCAAAGCTAAACGCAGGTGTTGACCTGGACCAAGTTTTTAAAGCTGCTCGGAAACATGCAACACTAGCCATGTTTGGTTTGGAGAAACGTCACACAGCACAAAACATTTTGCATGAGTTTAACACAAAGGTCCTTCACTGGCTGTCCCCCAAAAAACGCCAGATTGGTTATATTTCCATGGATAATTACGCCAATGTAGTTAAGGCCATAGAGCCGGGTCGCTATTTCAGAGTGCCGTGTTTGGCGCACTGTATAAACCTGGTTGTTAAAAAATTCTTGAGTGATAAAGACAGTCCAGCGTAGGAGGTAGTGGACACCTGCCGAAAAATGTGCAACCATTTCAGCCATTCTTTTAAGACCCGGAAGCATCTGAGGAGCCTGCTACATGAACGTCGAATGCCAGTGAAAGCACTCATCCAGGAGGTGGCAACACGTTGGAACTCAACCGTCTACATGCTTGAGCGTCTGTATGAGCAGTATACAGTACTCGATCACTATTTCTTAAAAGAGGGTACAGCTCACAAGGACCTGAGGATGGATGCGGCGCAATGGGAAATAGTTAAAAGCCTGACACACATGCTTCGTCCTTTTGAGGTCTTCACGCGTGCAGTCAGCAAGGAGGACTGTAATTTGGGAAAACCTATCCCATTGTTGTACATGCTGGAGCACCAACTGAAGGCAGTGTCTTCTGTGTTTCAAACAAATGAAAAAAACCAAGACCCTTTTGTTTTGTCAGAGAAATTATTAAAGCGCCTACAAGGTGATGAACGTCTTAAAATGATCCACTCAGAACAGCATTACATTTGTGCTACTATTCTGGATCCACGCTACAAAAAGGCGCTGGCAGGCCGAGCATTCTTTCCTTTTGCTGATGAAGATGTTACAAAGTACAAACGTTGGCTAGTCTTGTCAGCCAAGAGGTTTGAAAGAGAACGGCAGCTCATTGAAGGAAAAGGCAGTACATCAGCATCAGCAGGCCATCCCCAGTCAAAACAATCCACTTCTGCACCTGTGGCTGTGGCACAAGTGACCTCTCAGCCGTTAAAGGCACCGGCAACCGGATCATCTGCACCAGACACAACAGTAACATTGGATCTAGAAGAGGATTGGCTAACTTGGCTTGGGTTTGGTTCTCAAAAGGTCACAGCAACAGCTAAGCAAAGTGGAGGAACCTTGGAGGAGGACCTTGAGTTGTTGGTGCAGGACTATCTGAATGACTCAACAGAGGTCTATGTTAATGCTGACCCATTGGCGTATTGGCATGGGAAAAAAGAATTGTGGCCACAGCTCTACAACCTGGCTTTAAACTACTTGTCTTGCCCACTCGCAAGCGTGTCTTCTGAATATGTTTTCAGTGCTGCTGGTGGCATTGTAACTCCCAAACGGAGCCGCCTCTCGCACAAAAATGTGGAGAGGTTAACAATGATCAAGATGAATCAGCACCTCATACCACCAGATTACAAAGTACAAGAAAGCACGCCGGATGAAGACGAGGTGGACAGCAACGTAGATGAGGGAATTTCTTCTCTGTTAGGTGACACTGAGCTCACCCTGCCTGAATTCGCAGAGTATGATGACGAAGCATTATTCTTATTCCTGGACCCTGACATTGAGCCCTGAAAATGAGACAATGAATCAATAACTTTCTTTTTTGTCCTTATTCACTTTTATTCCTGTGTGTCTGTCTTTCTTTGTTGTGCACAGTTAGTATAATCCAAACTTTAATCACCTAATCACAAAAACAAGCCCATCAGCAGAACTGTCTTCACTTGTTTGGTTATTGATTTGAAGGTGCCGCAGTCTGCATTCCTCAGGTTCACAAGTTAAGAAGAACATGCTCCTCTATCCTCCTCCTCCAGACTCCTATTTCCATCAAAGCAGAGGGCTGGATTACGCCCAATGAAGAAAGACTCAGCACTTGTGGGGGTGTTCTACTTCTTTCCGGGTGAGTTGACGGCTCTGGGGCCATTGCTGGGAAGCTCTAATGTGGTTTGGACCAAATCGGAGGCGGAATTTTTTGTGTGTTTTTGTTGACTTGTTTGCCTTTGAGGTGCTCTTTGGGGGGGTTCCGGGTGTTTGTGGGTGAGTTTTGGGGTCTGGGAGCACTGCTGGGACAGTCTAGTCTTGATTGCATTCGCTTTTCAGGAAATCGTGGTGGAAAACTGGAGTTATGGCCTAGCTGCACAGCGCGTTTGGACCAAAGGCCGAGAAATATTGTAAGTATGAGATTTTCCTTTTTGGCTGTTTGGGGGTGTTGTGCTTTTTTGCGGGTGGGTTGGCGGGTCTTGGGGCATTGCTGGGAAGGTCTAATACCGGATAGAAGTGGTTGGGAGAAAATCCATGCAGATTTTTTTTTTTTGCTATTTCTGACATTTTGCTCAATGTAGCGTTTTCGGGGGCCTGTTTGGGGGGCTTCCTGGTGTTTGTGGGTGGGTTTCGGGGGTTGGGAGCACTGCTGGCTACAGATAATTTAGATTGCAAGAGGTTTGAAGGAAATCCATGGTGGCAGAGGGGAGTTAGGGCCTAGCTGCAGAGCGCGCGCGGAGTGATTTTGGAAATTGCCAAGAAAATGACTAAGTCCCCATTTTTGTACTTTTGCTTTTTGGCTGTTTGGGGGTCTTCTACTAGTTTTCGCCTGGGTTGACGGCTCTGGGGCCATTGCTGGGAAGCTCTAATACTGGATAAAAGTGGTTTGGACCAAATCGGAGGCGGAATTTTTTTTGTGTTTTTGCTGACTTGCTTGCCTTTGAGGTGCTCTTTGGGGGGGTTCCGGGTGTTTGTGGGTGAGTTTTGGGGTTTGGGAGCACTGCTGGGACAGTCTAATCTTGATTGCATTTGCTTTTCAGGAAATCCGTGGTGGAAAACTGGAGTTATGGCCTAGCTGCACAGCGCGTTTGGACCGAAGGCCGAGAAATATTGTAAGTATGAGATTTTCCTTTTTGGCTGTTTGGGGGTGTTGTGCTTTTTGGCGGGTGGGTTGGCGGGTCTTGGGGCATTCCTGGGAAGGTCTAATACCGGATAGAAGTGGTTGGGACAAAATCCATAAGGAAAAGCCTTTTGGCACTTTTTGTAACTTAGTGTTCGTTAGAGTTAGCCCTAGCAGCAGGATTGCATGTGTTTCGGGGTGTTCTAGATTTTTGCAACTGAGTTCTGGGGTCTTAGAGCACTCGTGAGAATGTGTAATTTTGGTTGCAAGTCATTTGAAGAAAATCCATGGTGGGAAAGGGGGGATTTGGCATAGTTAAAGAAAGCCTCTGCCACTATTCTTAACTTAGGGCTCGTTAGGGTTGGCAGTATTTCTATTGCATGTGTTTGGGTGGGGGGGTTTTCGAGTCTTGGAGCGATGCTGGCTATGGATACTTTTGCTTGCTTGCAAGTGGTTTGAATACAATCCATGGTGGGTAAGGGGTTATTTGGGCCTACTTTTACTTTCGAAGTACGTTTTGTCACCAGTTTTCTGCTAGGCCTCGTTTTTTGAGATCTGATTGGGGGTCTTCTACATTTTTGCGACTGGCTTTAGTAAGGGTCTGGGTGGGAGCACTGCTGGGAAGGTCTAATTTTGTTCTAAAACACAGTTTACAGTACACCTAGCTTGAGGGGAAAGATCCGCTAAATTAATTTGTCCATACTTATTTATCCTTCAAAAGGTGACTCAGACAGAGTACGCACTTTCAAAAATATTGTACTGTCTATTAGGAAAATCAAAGTGTGACTTTTCGCACTCACAGCGTACATACCTTATATTTATTTATCAGTGCTGTTTTTCATTCAATAATTACAGGCCGGGTTTCAGTCTGTGCAATGGGGAAAAAAGGATGGAGTCAGGCTTCACATTAGCGAGCCGCAATTCAGCATTCGCCAGGCAGGCAGTGGGCAGGGTGTCTTCTGGTCACCAACATTGATGGACGAAGCGTCAGCTGGAATGGAGGAGTGCCGCTAATAAGAGAAATTGTTTGCTGCATGCAACTTACTTACCAAATTCAACAGGAGGACAACTACAACAACATACAGACAGATACAGTGCCCATTTTTTTCTTCTATGAGTGTGACTGCATTTCTTGGATCTCTGTCTGCTTCTAAATTGATCCCTACAGCCATTCTATAGGTTTTACTTCGGCTATTTTTTAAACCTAATTTAATGTAGCCCTGTACTGTCGCATTCTATCATTCACGGTTGTCGAAAGTACTACTTACTTTTCAGTAACAATGCATTCAGTAGTGCATGCACATCCTTTATGTCACGTAAAAGATTTATGGTTAGCTTTGTACCCAAAAATTTCTTTATGTTCAATTATTGTTTGTCCATGCTGTGCTTTTTTTTTCTCTCAACAAAACCTATTCAAAAAGAAACCCCCATTCCCATCCATTTTACAAACCCTAACCCTCTTCCCCCGGGCTGTGTGGTTTTGCTTGATGTGTGACTAAATGACATCAATAATTCCACACACTTGCTGGGGAGGATAAGGTCATAGCAACAGGCTGGTGAAGGAATCCGAGGATATATTCTAGACTTACTCAGCTTCAGTACTATTTCTTTTAGTAGTAGCCAATGTCAAAGAAATCCTACACAAGTACAAGGTATACTATCAATACTTTACCATTTGATAGGCTACATTGTGGCACTGTTCTAGTCTAGTGTACTGTCACCTGCTATATTCTCTATCGTACCGTTGTAATGCTACAGTAAGGAAAAACCAGGTTTCATTTTCTTTTTTTCCATAGCCATGCAACTGCCACTGTGTCACACCACTAGTACCACCGCAATGAGGAGGAAATTTCATCCGCCCTGGATTGCCAACCTTAATCGCCATTTCCCGTGGAGCCAGCCCTGGGCCTAGCCCTACTTTCAAACACAAATTACAGGTAAGATAAGCGTTTGGTTGGAGGTAGTATAATGGAGTATTAGGAGAGACGAGAGATTGACGGTAGTACTACTAAAGTCCTAGGACTATTCAGGAAAACAAACTTACTGTTAAACCCCCACCCACCAGACTCAAAAGCAGTAAAAAACAGGTATGGTCAGATAAAGTTTCAAAAAGTATATTTATATAGCCCTAACAAAATAATCTCTCGCAAGACCCTCCCTAACCCCAACGATTGTCCTTCAAAAGTCCCCAAAAAACCCAACCCCCAATTCCCACCCCCCAAAAGTCTCTAAAAAAGAAAGGGGCAAGGGACACTACGGCAGGGTGCTGTTGACTTTAGCGGCCAGGGCATCATGCTCCTTGCGGAGGGTGGCATGGTCGAAGCAGAGGCCCGCCACCAAGTTCTTATAGCTTAGGACCTCCTGCTCCAGGTAGGACACTCTGAGACATAAGCGGCGCCGGCGTGCCTTGCAAATCCTGTGGGGGGCAGCTGCTGTCTTTGCTGCTCGGCGGTGGCGTTTGGCTTTGGTAGCCCGGCTTCGTACCGCTGGAGCACTGCGCTGGCTGGCAGCCCGTGGGGGCACGGAGGAGGATCCAGCCTCCGTTGCCGGGCCATTTGAGCCAGCTCCCTCCTCCTTGATGGTCTGTTGGATTTGGAAGGAGCAACTATATGAAGAAAGAAAGACATAGTCTGTAACCAATGCTCCTTAAGATTAACACAAAATGCTTGAGCAGAAAGTTGTGTCACAGTACAAGTAGCAAATTGAAAGCACAGTACATAACTATTGAGGACAGTATCTATGTAACCTCCGACTTCTTCATCCTTGCTCTAACATTAGTGGGAGTTTAAGGAACAAATTCTACGAGCACTATGGACTTCCATTACAGTCGACTATGACAGTACACCAGTCTTCTTCTTCTTCTTCTCTCTTGTTTAGGAAAATTGGTACGTTATCTTATGCAAGCCGGCATAATGCCAGCGCAGTGAACTTGCACCCGAGAAAAACAGACGCACACCATGATGAGTGAGACAGACTTACGTTACTGTACCGGTCCAGTACATGCAGGTGGTGAAGCTCTTACTTTTCTATTACGGGTGGCACTGAGAATACTCTGTTAAAAGGGCTACTGCTTAATTCATTTAGCTTTCACCCTATAGTGCAAATGAGTATTAGAAAAGGAAAATGAAGAATCTAAATAATCTGATTATCTATCACTTCACATGGGATGTATTTGATGACATATGGGATGACTTTAGGTGCTTTGCTTATTATTGAGTGAACAGTGATACACCCACACATGAATGACGTACTACTATTAAGCTAAAGTTATTAAGAGAGGTATGGAGTGTCCACCGTAATAACCGGATATATGCTGTGCTTGCAGTTGCAATACAAACTACTGCTACTATTCATGGTAGTATTTGGACAAAATTACAACTTCTTTTCCTTGCCTTTCCTACACTGGAAGGGACGTGCGGGTTCATCCAGTGACCGTCTACTCTCTCTAGATACACATATGCTATCTAAGCGTCAGATAGTACCATGATCCAGGCATCCATCCATTCAAAGTATATGCACACATACAGTTTCTGTTTCACCCACCCAGGCTGTTCTCCTTCCACCCATCCTTGCTTCATCATTCACCCAGCCATGCACCATACCATATTCTTTCCTTCCCAGCCACCTCAGGGACAAAGCAAACACATATCATTCTTCTTTGCCAGTCATCATTACATTTCTCGTCCTTCCACACTTACTTACACCCTTCTTTCGCTTTTCGTTCATCCCATCCATCAAGTTCCTCTCAGATCTGATTGGGATTCTTCTCGCCAAAAACTTCACAGCTAAGTCGAAGTACATTTAGAGGAGGCTACTACCTGGTTGATTTATAATACACTCGTGCAGAAAGCACACTCTGCAGTCTTCAATCTCAATAAGTAAGGAATATATAGCTTACCTCTGCCCGCCACCACCGTGTTATCCCTCACAGAATTGTCCGGCACTTCCACCGCCTCCTCCCCAGAGTTGTCCTCGTCCAATGCCACCACCACCTCCGCGCTGGCCCCGCCTCCAGATGTTCCACCTACAAAGTACATTTAATAATGTTAGAATACACCACTCACTACTGTATAATATTTGGTCTAGGAGGAAGAAAGAAATGTGAAAAAAACAGAATACAATTTAATAATTTGTGACTGTCTACTCTAAAGTAAAAATTTCCCTTTTTCCAGGGAAGGCTGTTGTCTTGCTGCACTTTTTGGCACAACCGATGAATGCTTGCTTTTTATTTTTAACACGCACCACTTTTTCTCCTAACAGACAGAAGCTTGACTTCTAAGAACACGAGCAGGATCTAGTTCAAACCAGGTGAGACCTCGGCTCGACCACAAGAAATGTGTCCAATTAATCGACAGCACTAAGCACTTTTCCATTTTCAGTTAAACGTTTAATTTTATGACAAACTTGATTTTAATAAATGTGTTTACTTTTAATAAAGCTTTTAAACTTAAATAGACTCTGTGGTTTTTGGTCCTCCAGACTAGAGTGGATGAGCTAAAGGTTTTGGAATTTTTGCAAGCATGAGTCCGTGCCTCTGACATCATTGGGGATCAATCATCGGTGACTTTGGGAGCTAAATGACTCTGCCACACTATCTAGTCAGTAAGAAGATTGGGGGTTCAACTACAAAGTCTGTTATCACTGAGGTATGTGGAAGGTCTAACAGCACCTATTATAATTGATAAGCTGAGCAATGCATTATTTAGTGTCCATAGTTCTGTTTGTGTAGATATGTCCCTGAAACAGTAGTAGAATGGATTGTCCTCCTATCCAAACCAAAAGTAAAGTAGTATCTTATTCTTTCTTGGTGGTCATTCACCTTTTTATTGTTGGCAATTGTCAAAGCATAAACATTTAGAAGACTTGAAAAGACATTATGGACAATCCCAGAGGACTGCACTCAGTGCATAGAGCTATTGCTGACTAGAATGGGAGTCCAATGGAATTGCCAAATGTGCAATCTTAGTTAGCTACACAGACAGACTAATAAGAATAATCTAGTAATACCACACGGAGTCATAGTCGAGGCAGGATAAGAATTTAGATCCAGTCTACAAGAAGATCAAAGACGATTTAGAAAAAATCGAATGAGGAACGCTCGGAAAAAATAAGTACTCTATATTAAAATTAAAACTTACTGGGGCCAGCAAAGGAGCCCTCGCCTGCCCGATCCTGGCCTGCATCCTGAACAGCACCCTCCTCCTCCTCCTGTGTCCTCCTCTTGCCCCTGGGGGAGCTGATGTACAACATGAAAGAAAGAAAAACAGAAAACATGGATGATATTTGTCAACCAAATCAAACATTTCAAAAGAACTAACAAAATATTTTGGCGAAATAGCAAATAGACAACTATTCCACGGGATATATTATTGACCAATCTCATGTGGTCTACTACGTTATTAGTATTGCTTGATTGGCGGACCGTCGAATTGGAAACTTCTTATGTAACTCACTAAACAAAGTACTAAAAAGGTTTGCCTAGGATTGGCAGGCAGCAGTCCGCAGCACGCTAAGTGACAGACAAAGTCCATCGTGATTGCAGATCAGCGACAACACTAAAGTTTCCTACTACATTAACCAGTCATTAAAATACTCAAACTATCAATCCACCACCACTATTTCTTCTTATCGCCATGTGTACAAAGGAAGGACTGGACTTGAGTCTGTAGGGGCTGATTTAGAAGCCCCTTGTGGCTCTTTTGCTCCATTGTTGCATGACTTTTGTGACGCAGCGGTAGCACAAAAGAGGCACAATGGTGCGGCGTATATTAACAACGTGACGCATATGGGAGATGCATCACGTTGTAAAGCCCTGCGCCATCAGGGGGCGTTCCGGCGCAAGGGAGGGCGTTCCTGCGCAGGAACGCATCCTAAAAGTGGCTGAGGGAAATCTACAAGATTTCAATCACTCACTTTAACGACAATGATGCGTGACTCAAACCCTGCGCCTGCTTGAAGCAGACGTACGGCTTGACGCAGCATTAGGGAGATAGGGCACCCAAGAGCATTGATGGAGCTGCGCCATCGTTGCGACACAACTCCAGCAATGCGCCGCCTTTACGGCACAGATGCGTAACGCTTTGGTGACGTTTTGGGCCCATGGTGCGCCGCATTGTAAATACGGCGCACCATGGATGATGGTGGCGCGGCGCACAATTACTGGCGCATCCCTGCTACTTTGCAGGGATGCGCCGGTAATTAAAAATCTGAACCTTAGTGTGTAGCATTACGCAGTTCTTTAAACTACACTCATACATAATTTCACAGGCCAATGAAATGAACACAAAATCGAAAACAAATAAACATAGTAGCAACACTACTGAGAAGGAGAGCAGTGCACCTGAAATGCACAGAAGATTTTGAAATATAATTTACCTACAATGTAATGAGCAGCATTATTGCTCTTGGTAAAAAACATAAATTTGCAATATAATAACACACAGCAGGAGAAAACAGAGTAGTAAAGAAATAGCTACTACTACTCACCAAGCCCGGGGATCTCAAGGCCAAGCAGGTCGAGCAGATCTCGTTCACGGTCCAGGACATCCGTCCAGCGGTGGGTGGCCTGGTTGTAGGGGCGTCAGACCCGAGAGTGGTGGTACATGGCCCGGCACACCTTCTCTCACCGCTTCCGGCGCTCCCGGATCCCGTACCTGACACCGATCCTGCCGCCTGCCATGATGGTCCTGGGGAGGCGGCGCTGAACATAAAAAATGAGTGCGGCCACCTCCTCCGGGCTAAAGATCTCCCGGGGTATGACCTGCTCCCCCCTCAAACGCCTTCACGGGAGCCGGGCATGGGGTGCGGGACCCTTCCCCTTCTCGGGATGCTTCCCGGCTCCCTTCACCATGGTCTGGGCGGAAAGGAATAAAGAAAATAGAATAGGGAAGAGAAGAAAAGAAAAGAGTTTAAAAAAGTAGTTTAAAATTAACCAAAAGTAGCAGTAAACACAAAAATATAGGGCTAGAAAAATAGAGGGATAGATAATAAGTAAAATAGATCAAAAAAAACTTCAAACAAGCAAAGGATGGCAGAGATTTAGAGAGGATACAAAAAGCATGCCCAGAACCATAGCAATGAATGAGAAGCAAGATGGCCGCGCCCGTTCACGACCGCGCGGGTAAGTTCGCGCAAGATTTTCCTCGCGAAATTGTACTGGCGAGCTGCACACTTTGCGAGATTACACTTCGCGCCCGGAAACGGAAATACGCCATGCAAATAAGATGGCCGCGCCCTTGAACGACCGCGAGGGTAACTTCGCGCCTTGCGCTACAAGCGGCTCGCAAAAACGCACAAAACCTTGCGAACTAACACGCCGCAAAAAAACAAATCGCATATTCGCGGCTTCCGAATCCGATCCCGCGAAATTGCAGAAAAACGAGTTTTGCAAAACTGAAAGCACTCAACAGGTGCAAGAGTTCAAACTCATCATTAGTAACCATTCCCTGTAGTGCTTCCTGACTGGGGCCCCTCCAGAGTTCATTTGCTAGTTGCAACAATTGTATGACCCTGCTCTGACCCTCACAGCAGGCTCATAGAATAGCTACAAGTAGGCCACAAAGGTCCTGGAAAAAAAAATTACACTGCAACAGAAAGCAAATTACTGATAAGGAAGCAGGTGCCAGACCTGGAATTTTAAAACAGTGACACATTAATAAACTAACCCCAAATGAATTCATGTCAGTTGAAGCAGGGCAGGTGTGCTTGCTTTCCCCCCCCATAATCTACAGTGATGATGAACCAGAGGGTGGCATTGATGTAACAGAGGGTGGCATGGGTGAAACAGAGGGTGGCAGTGGTGAAACAGAGGGTGCTGGGAACCTGTGATGATGAACCAGACGTAGAAACAACATAGTCGCGACCGTTGCAAGCCGACAAGTAAGTTCGCGATTGCGAACTGGTACCAAACCCTCGCGAAGTGGCAGAAACCTTTGCGAACACAAACACACAAAAAAATCCGCAAATTTGCGAGAATTCGCAGATTTTGCGGATTGCGAGTTCGCAAATTCGCAAAATTCGCGAACGCCAGATTCGCAAAATTCGCCCATGGTTAGTCATGATGCCATTCACATTTTTGTGCTGACCACTACCGTATACAGTATGAGGCAATGGATCAGCCCACTTCAGACATTGAAATTAATGCCACCCTATTACAAGGAGAACATTCACACACAAAGTAGTTCCTTTCAGTGCCAGGGACTATTATGGCAATGTGGGTTTTGGAGACCTAAAATATTTTTGCTTTAAATCAATATTTTTGTAATGATGCGGGCCCAGCAGCAGTCCCAAAAGGTTTGTAACCACCATTACAAAACATAACAACCATTGAAAATGCCAAAAGTCTGGTGGGCAACAACAACCTATTGACTTTGCCAATGCTTGTTTTAAATTGTTGTAAAGCATTATCTAACCTTGCCCCCATGTGAATAACATAGGTAAGTAGGTTTCTGATGCAAGACTTTGTGACTCAGATTAGCCTCTATGATGATACTTGTCCCCTGAACAGAGGTTATTGCAAGGATAACTTGTCTGTTCCTTCCGAAACTGGGCAAATGAAAACAATTTGCAATAGATAAACCAGATTTTCCCTTTTAACAGACATTGAACAAACACTTGTCTGGGTAACCTTTTAGACAGTAAAAACACTACCGGAGATTGGGGGTCAGATAAGAATGTTTAAAGACCAGTGGGTGTGTGTTCCCTCATTAGTAACTATATATACCAAAAGTCACACCTACAGTCTCAATCATGTGTTAGAAAGCTACACATTCTGTAAGGCCCTTCCTCTCTCAAAAAAACTCCTGTGTTATTTAGGCATTTCGGGGAAGACATCCCTTAAGGATTAGAACCCTCACTCACCCGAGGGTGACATGCTTCATCATATGGGTCCTCCTTACCAGTGGGGAAAACCTAGTCGCCACTGGGAGCTGCTACTTCAATGTTTAAGGAAGGAGCTCAGAGATGTTTTGTTTTGTAAGGATGGATACTAATCCCATATGTGAGAATGATGAGTGTAGTGAGGTTTGCAGCGCTGTGTGAAAAAATTGGAGGAGTGAATTAAAACTGTCTAGATAGAAGTCACTAACATGCGTTTTATTGATGTGTTCTACCTGACAGGACTAAGATGAAACAGCACAGTGGTATGGATATAGAACCACTGTGACATTGTGGTCGACATGTTTCAGCCTATTGATCAAACCATTGTATCAGTGGCTTTCTTCAGGACCAGATCTAATAGTAATATTGCTGCTGCACAAGTGAAAGTAATAAATTATATACAACATCAGCATTCCTGCTTATCCTTTTTGTCAGGTTATACCCAAAGTATCCTCAGTTGTAGGATAGCCCTGCCTCACCTCAACCTGACAGGCTGCTCAGGAAGAAGGCCCCGCTCTGTCTGTCGGTACCTCGGTTCCTGGTAAAGCTCGCCCCGAGGTACCGACGGACAGAGCGGGGCCTCCTTCCTGAGCAGCCGGTCAGGTTGAGGTGAGGCAGGGCTATCCTACAACTGAGGATACCTTGTGCACGATGATCCTACCACATATTTTATACTCGCAAAATCGATGTTTCAGTTTGTAGCAAATACCAAGCTTTATTCTATTGTAAATACTTCAAGAGATAAATCAGATATTTAAAAATAACAGATTTGCACATGACCTCAAGAATTACATTTTTTGAATTAAAGAAGGT